>NC_083228.1:47066355-47106355 GCF_032191835.1 Heteronotia binoei | reverse complement strand
GTAATCATTGTACTTACTGTATCATGCGTGCATTAGAGTATAAGTACATATGACTTTACAATATTTGCCTTTTAATCAGAGCTAATAATGAATTAAAGGGGCCTTTTAAGCAAACTCATATTATGTGTATATGCAAGTATTGATTATCTTATTTTAGATGTCAATTTCTCTGCAAACTAATAGGACTAAAAGAAACTTACTATTTATAGGGCTTGATCTTTCATTTCTTTTAATGTCAAAATTATTTATTTGGCCTGTTCTACTCCAGATGTGACTGTTGAGGGCACATTAATTTATATTCAGTTTTCATGGGCCCCTATACCCATCTGTACATCATTTCTGATTTCCTTTATGTCCCTGAGGAGTTCACCTATTCATATTGGAGGTTTCATTTGCTGTGTAAACAAAATAAACATACAATGCAAAAATCCCTCTGATACTGTGAAATAATTCTTTCCAACAACATAGTGGATCATGTTTTTGAAAAAAAATGAAAAGGTGATACATAGAGGCAACAATTTTTCCATTTATTGCACTCTTGAGAGAAGGCTTGTCTTAGTACACTGTGCTTTCTTAAGGTTTGATAATTTCATTTTAAAACAATAATAACCTGTACTTTAGGATAACCCTAAAATGTGTTATGCACAACTCTTTACAAATAGCATTTCAGTAATATGCTAATACGTATTTGTCTGATATTTGCTTATTAACTACATTATGTTTAGACTTTGTGTGAAGAGAAACATCAAGGAAGGGGTAATTTTTTTTTGACATTTACAAATAAAGAGGATATGAGTTATTTATTCTAGAATGTTGCTGCAAAGTCCTTATCTACATGTGGCACTAAACAAGGATTTGTTGTGGGATTTGAGAAGGCTGCGTAGTGCTTCAGTGTTAAGCACCCAAAACTCTAGGGGACTGGCACTAATTTCCTCTCTCTCGTAAAACAACATAGTATTCATAACAACTCAAGAGGCTTGACATAAGTAATGATGGCATATGCAGGCGGAGATTACCACCCCAGCAGTGTAATCAAGGTGCTAGGTACTAATGCAAGTTAAATTGAGACAATAATGCTGAAACTTGCATTGTGGGATTAGGAGAGTACTTGAAATGCTGACATCGGCATCTCCTGAAAGAGTGCCTGTCTTGCTTTCAATTCCTGTTTATACTTAATGACCTCAAAATTTGTATGTCGTTAACACCATGTACTGAAGTGGGAGAGAACAAGGTTTGGGAGGGAGAAGATTCCCTGTCTTAGTTGACTTTTGTCTCTTCTGGTAATTGGTGGCTTTCCTGCCATATTAGAGAGCAGCACATGAAGCAGCAAGGCCCCTAAGGTCTACATAAACATGCTGCTAGCATGGAAAGCCTCATGCTCCCCAGCACTAGGCAATCATTTACATACTTTGAATGAAAAGTCATTTCTGCCTGCAAAATTGTTATTGCTAGGGCAAATTTGAATACTAGTTGCATGGAAATACTGAAATAAAGTCATATTAAAATTTGATGCTCAGATCAATATTGTGAGACCCAGGTAATTAAAGTTGGCTTGTTTGTTTGGCTCCTTATAAATAAAAAGGGCTTAATGCAGACTAATTACATGGGATCCTTCATATACTGTAGGATAATAATGGCAGCAATTTAAACCAATATTAAATGGGAATTAATAAAGAGGTATTGAGCCACTTCTACTGTATTAAGCTGCGTGAAATGCTATCTCCATCTCAATTTAACTTTCAGCCCTTTGCTGTATGATTGATAAGCTTTGAAGTTTTAAAGGTATAATCCTGAAATATTTGCTGCTTTAATTAGAAAAACCCATTTTTGTTGATGGGCAAAAAATTATTTTGCCCCTCCTGACGTGTAAACTCAAACTTTCTTCTGTAGTTAAATGAATTACATGTGCTTCTTCATTTGTCTAGGCTTCGTTATTTGTTGAAATATGTTGCTCAGCACTGGCTGGATATTTTAACTTGCAACTGAAAAAATATTCTTTGGGGGCAGAAAGTGAAGCAGTTTTTTTTAAAAACCCAAGCAGTGAGAGTTCTAGTTAGTTGGATTTGTTTTAAGATGAATTCCACACAAAGTTGTGTGGTTAAACGTTTTTTAAAGTAGCTGTATTCATAGGGAATACTACTGCTTTTATTGTTGTGCAATTCCTGTAAAGCCAAAGAAATCACTCCCTACACATTTCTTCCTCAAACTTGAAAGGATGGGGAGAATACAGCTGCATTACAGTGTCAATATATATGACATACTAATGTGTGTGAAAACATCTGAAATTATTAGTTATAATGATACAGTGTTTGAGATGATGATGATGAGGGATGAATGATTAGGAAGATTTTCTCTTTAGCAACTTCTTTCTTCAAAGGGCTAACATGTATTCTTGTTTTCTGTCCATTGTCACGTATTAGCATTTTTACCCTTTTAGCTGGGTTCAAAGCTGTGCTGAAGGTCAGGACCTCTTACTGAACACTTTTTTTTTGTATTAAAAATTGCTGGCATTGTTCATTAATTTCTTTCTTTCTTTCAAATGCCATGTCAGTCCTCTGAAGAAATTCACAATGCCAGTGGCCCTTGGACAGCTGTTCACCATGGTCCAGTGAAAGTTCCTGATGAAATTACAGGTGCAGGGAAATGCAGAATTAGAAATCTGATGTTGCAATACTTGTGAAGCTATAGCTTTGTTGATGACAGGACAATTCCATTTTTGACAGTTTAATTTACTGTTGCCAGTGGACAAGAGCAAAAGGAGAATGTGGGGTTAGCCACCTGCCCCTATTGTACTGTGCCTCACATACTAGGTTGCAAAATCATGACTCTCTCAATGTGTCGTGCTCAAATGAGGAGGTTTTCAGCTGGGAAAATGGAATATATCAGTGCATGTAATATTGCTTGACCTCATAAAACAAAAGGAAAAATTGCAGATTCTGACAGCCATTATGAATCTTGTATCAGCATCCAAACGACTCTGAGCTGAGTACAGTAGATGTTTATAATAGAAAAAAACATCATTGCCACATTGACTTACAGTACAGAGCAAAAAATGACTTGTCAGTAATTCGTTCCAAGATGTTAAAGAGGCTGTTGAATTTACTAGTATATACACAAAAGAATGTTTGGCCTGGAGCAGAATTCAGAAATAGTCTATACGCAAAGGTGGTCTTTTGAAGCTAGTTGTAGTATTGGATTGTAAGAGGGAGAAAAAAGAAAAAGCTATTAGTTCTAAAGAGCTACAAGGGCCATAATAGGCTTCACACAAGATATTTCAAACTTTTTAAATCTATGAAATACAATACCTGTTAAGCTGTTTTAATATTAAATGTATTGACCTATTAATAGATTTTGTTTGTTCTTGCCTTTCTTGGTTAATTCATACTACACTAGCCTGAAACTATTTATAAGTAGTTATTTCAGACCTTTGCTTTGGAACTAAGTCCCATTGATGACAGTGGATATTACTTCTAAGTAAGTGATCTCTCTAGTGGCCAATCTGTTGCTGCCCTGAGCCTGCTTGGGCAGGGAGGGCGGGATATAATGGAAATAAATAAATAAATATTTTTGAAAAATATCTCAACCAATTATAATTTCTAATCAGTTGTGTTCTCCTGTTTTATAGTACCCAGTTAGCAAATGTTTCATTCTAGTTCAGCTGTGGTGTTTAGACTAATCAAGTTAGTGCTGTTTTAATTTCCTTTAAACAGCAGTTTAAAGGATGGTGAGATCTTTATTGAACAAAACTTTCTTAGTATAGGCATATGTAATCTTCCCTGAAACCTGAAAGCTTTCATGCTGTTATATCATCAGAAGTTTTCTCAATAAAAAATAAAATATATACACTGTCTTATTCACTGGGAACAGCAAAGCAACATCTGTCTTTATACCAAGATTTTAAATGCTTGTATTTCAGCAAGATAAAGCATCTACTTGCTTGTAGACATCAGTGTTTTCAGATCAGGTTGGCTCATAAAGAGTATCGGGAAAGATACTCTTTCAAGTCTTCAGGGACTAGAGGCTGTTCTTGCTTTGGCTAATTGGGATGGCTTATGTGTGGGCAGGTTATCCTCTCATACTGGCTGCAGCAGTGATATTTACCTATCTCTTCTTTCTCAAATGGAGCCTAATACACAACATAGTGTTTCTTGGCTGCTTTGTGTTTGCTGGAACTTAAGTGCACTTGAATTAAATTGCAGCTCATGAATGCAGTGAGAGTGCCAGTATGTTGAAATAAAGCAAAGCTATTGGGTCAGGATTATCAGTCACAATTATCATCTGTGAGCTGTCAGGAACCTAAAAGGCTTGGAAATAATTCTGTAACCCAAAAGGATGCACTTCTTTTCCCAAAGACATATGCATAATATTGTAGTCCTTAACTTATTATTATTCAAACCAAATATTATATTCTCAGGACAAGCTTCAACTGTAAAAAAAAAAAAAAATCAAGAATTTATTAAGCATTAGAGAGTTGGCAGCACTGATTGTTGAAACTCCTATTCATTCTTTCCTTGAAAACAATGCCTATATATTTTGCTTAAACTTGAATCTGTAATACTGGGGAATATAGTCCAGGACACTTTGCGGATGCTGTTTTGTGGTACTGCACGCATACTAGTTCTAAAATCATCACAGTGAACAGGATAAACCAAAGTATATTTTATGCAATAACCACAAAAGTCCTGTGTTTCTTCAGATGGATAGAAAGATGGAACAATGTCCCTGTAGAACAGATTTTTTCCCCTTTCAAGTATACTGTCTTAAGTAAACAGTCTTGTTTATAGAGGTGGTGCTTTGGGGAACAGCAATTGATTTTTTTTTTGTACAAATGTTGTAATTTCCTTAAGGCTGTTAGGACAAGCGGGTTATAAGGTGGGTAGGGAGGCAGAAGCCAACACAACACAATTAATGTGAATTTTAATGTGAATTTAATGTTTTTATTACTATTGTTTACCTGAAATGCTGTTAGCCGCCCTGAGCCTGCTTCGGCGGGGAGGGCGGGATATAAATAAAATTTTACATTACATTACATTACAAGAACTCTGGAGGTTTTCCACTTGAATTTGAGCAATTACTGGCTTGATAAAAGACTTTATTTCTGCTTCAAGTCAGCTTCTATATTAAGCAACTTTTGTTCAGCAGACTTAGTTTAATGCTGGGAAGGCAGTGAAACTGTTGGACCTTTCTTGGAATTTATCTTGGATAAGCATGTTTTACTTTTGACTGTTCTAGGGTGGTCTGGCTGTGATGTAAGATCTTTCCTCAGCCTTATGGCCTCTATCCTTTAATTGCTCCGCCTCCATTATACTTTAAAGCCTTTTCTGGAGACAGTTGTGCATGGATATATTAGTAGGAATAATTAAATCTTCCACAAAGGAAAAGGGGGAGACTTCTATATAAAATGAATTAGACTGTCACATGTGCATATTTATCACAGTGATAATTAGAGCTGACATGGCCACAATATAGATTCCTATATTTATACCCCCTTGAAGAAAGAACATATTCCTAAATTTGTTGTTGATGTAATAGCAGTGTTAGAATCCAATGCATGCACAATGTAGATATATGTCCAAAATAGGCTCTGACCAGTGGTAAACGCCATGGCATCTGCTTTTCCCCATCTGTGATGCTTAAACATGGAGGGTGGAGAACAGAAGCACAAGCTGAGGAATATTATTCTATCTTTCAGATAGAATTTCTGTCATTGGTAGACGTGTTCTATAATAAAAATAACAGCATAGTGAATTTTCTTTATGGGGTAGTTTATAAAATCTAACTCCTTTACAAAATTTGTAATTCTGTACCAAGATTTCATCTGAAATTATGAAAGTATAGAGTACTATTAAAAAAAAATTGGTGTAAAGTGTAAGGTAGGTTTCTATTGCCCTTTTAACTTAGAGTGTGTGTTAAGTTATATGGAGCATGTGGTCATACAACAACAATAAAAGCTTTCTAGAAGACCTTTCAATTGCAGGGATTCTCCCCCCTCCTTCCTATAAGACTGTCAGTGTATGATCCTCAGCCCTGACATGTACATATAGACTAGTTTTTCTCCTTCAGATCAGCAGCTTTGGACAGCTTCTGTTTTTGGCACCCTTTTCAACCTGCTCTGTCTTGTCATTTTAGAGTTCAATATCTGCTGCTCTGAAGGAAAAAAATTGGGATGGGTTGGACCATTGTATTTGGTCTTTTGACCCTCTGTGTTGCCCATGAGCAGTGAAGGATAACTTTTGACGAGCCATGTCAGATGTGACAGGCAATCTAGTTGGGTTGAGTGGAAATGTGCTGTACAAGTTTGAAGCCTTAGTTGAGGGCATTTTTCTTGGTGTTCAATGCATTTAAATTGACACCATACTTCAGTATGTTGTTCATTTAGAATCTGTAGAGTATGTTTGCATTTCCTAAATGTGTGATCTTTTTCCTTGTGAGTTTGTGGGGGGAGGGGCAGATGTACAAAACACATTTCAAGGGTAGTTTGCATCATTTGCAGGCAGTTTATATTTCAGTACTGCATCTATTTTTACCTTCCTCTTCGTTCAAGTGTTCTATTCAGATTTGCAAGTTCAGTGTGTATGCAATAATCAGTTATTTCTGTGGCTACAAATATGTAATCATTGTATTTTTCTCAAAGTATTGCTATCAATGTATTGCTGTTTTCTACACAAAACTGTAAATTCTTAGAAATAACTCATTTATAGTGGAAATTCTGCAAAATTTGTTCAATTTATGGAATGTATTCTAACCTTGTTCTAAAACTTGCTTTTTGTTCATTATAAGAAAATGTTTTTTGTTGTGGAAAACTTTTTTTAAAAAAATGAAGACACTGTTTCAATGGCCTGACATAGAATTTTATAGAGTAAAGCAAGAGAATACAGACCATGAGACAAACTACTATGATGCTGAGGTTGGAACAATGGGAAACAAGTTAGGCAGTTATGAACAATGCCATATTTATTCAAAAGGAAAATACTACCTTTTGGGCATTCTAAAAAAGGGAGAGTCATCTTCTACTCATGTATACAGATCCACTGAGGGCGTTTTCACGCTTACCTTAAGCCGGAGCGACATCCCTCTTCACCGCACAGCGTCTGCACGGTTTTTGCACTAATTGCTGCGGAGCACCTGGAAGAGCCGCGAAGTCCCGTGGCTTTTGCGGTGCAAATGTAAACCGCCAAAAACCGGTTTACATTTGTGCCGCAAAAGCCGCGGGACTTTGCGGCACTTCCAGGTGCTCCGCAGCAATTAGTGCGAAAACCGTGCAGACGCTGCACGAAGAGGGATGTCACTCCGGCTTAAGGTAAGTGCGAAAACGCCCTGAGTGTCAGAGGTGATTCACTGGTTGTGCAGGGAGAGCATTGGACAAGGCATGCCAACTCATTCACCAGTGGAGAAGAATGGCATCTGCAAACACTGCCTTTCAAGCTACCTTGAGTTTCGAAAGGAAAGAGGAGAATTCTCCAACTAACTTTGCAAACTGTAGGTCCGTGTCTGGCATATTATAAGAAGTAGTAGAAACAGTTGGGGTGGATTTGCTGTTCCTCTCCTGACCCATGTTTCTGACGCAGAATAATATTCCTCAGCTTGTGCTTCTTCTCCCGTGCTTCAGGCCGAAGTTGTCTAGTAGTTCAGCTCTCTTTCCCCCCCCTTTGTTTCAGTTTTCATATCGCCCATTCCTAAAGCAGGGCTCAGGGTAGTGTACAACAACATACTAAAGCAAACATATCATACAGTTAAATCATTAAAAATTACCATAAAATTCTGATATAAATGCAACATTAAACAGATGGCACATTAACTGTAGCTGTTTAGAGTTTGTGGACATTTTAGATAGGGAAGGATAAGGCAAGTAATTGTAAGTATCCCCCTCAATTGGAAATATATCACTTTCTGTTGGAAAAGTGTGACTTCTTAGCCTATGGAAAGCTTTCTGAACTGGTGAAAGGAATTAATGTACATTTCTAAAGAGAGATTGAGGTGGGTAGCCATGTTGGTCTGAAGCAGCAGAACAAAGTTCAAGTCCAGTGGCACCTTTAAGACCAAATACATTTTATTCAAGGAATAAAAAATATGGAATGCTTCATGAATTTGCATGTTATGACTCATCTTACATTCCAAATAGATGCAAAGCAAGCTATGGTGAAACGAGGTGAGATAAACTGAAATAGCAGTGTTAAGTGGGAAACAATAGTCGATTTATCAGATATGTAAATTTGAGAAGGTAGTCTGTGATATTGGTCTTAAGATGATACCTTTGAATGAATAGATCTTTTGTTTATTTTTTTCTGTATCATTCAAGGCAGAATTGCATGTTGGTAGAAGCAGTAGGCCCATATCTTTCCCTGTGTCATGTTTAAGTGCATTTCATCTTGGTGTCATTATGTTCCCCCACAAAAAAATACATAAACACCTCATTGGTGGTGACAGTGAAATGATGCCAGGTCTAGTAGCTGGAGGAGGAGAGAATTCAGCACAGGACTGCTGTTTTCTAGCAGTAGCCCAATGTTTCTTATAATATATGGTCTTAACAAATTCATTAGTTAACTTAGAAAATAGAGATCTAGGATTGCTCATTTAGTTACCTTGAAAAGGCTAATGGTGTATGTGGTCATAAAAGGTCATCCCATCCTCCACCCCATTTGCTGAGCAGCTCACTGCTCCCCTCCTTTTACCCACCAAGGAACTCAAGAAATTTTGCTTGGCCAACACCCACCCACTTGCCTGCCTACCTTCCCCACCATTCTTCCTGCACCCAGCGGCAGAGCGAGGGAATGGTGAGGCATGGCAGAGGCTGCCCCTCTTTGGGTTTTCTTGCAGCACTGTCATCGTAGTAGTGTTCTTAGCTGCAGAAAATCTCCTTCTTCTTGCCCCATCCACCTCCAGTACTGCCACCAGAACAGCAGTTTGGGTGGCAGGGGGAAGATGAGGGCAGCAGAGGCTCCTTTTCCTGCTTACCCATGCACTCTCCTTCAGAGCAGTTCTGGCAGGGGAGGGATGTCAGAAGCACCTGCCTCCTCCTCATCCAGCTACCAACACTCTAATGAGGCAGAGGGAGGAGGAGACTCTACATTATGGTGGTTTTTAAGCCCCCTTCCCTTTTTAAGTTTTTAGATTTTTTTCTGCAAACCAGGGAGGTCCTCCAGGTTTTTTTTTAAAAACCCTTCCTTCTGTCAATGTGGCCTAGATGCACAGATGGATGGATGTGCACATGGCGCCATTTTGTGTATTAGATATATTTATCAAAAATACCTAATTCTCATTATGATTGTGTCTGTGGACATTTAAATTCTGAGACTGGACCTATGAAGCAAACAAGAAAAGCCCTAGGTTTGCACACACAAAAATTTCTGAAATCTAAAACAAACAAACTCATTGGGAGAGGTTAAAACCATAGAAAGTAATAAAAGCAGCACCTGTATCTCTGATAAATAAATGCCATCTATGGTTGTTACTAGGCAACCATTTCAATATTGTTGGGGAATTCCGGCTTTGGCTTCTGTCAGTCAAAGGCAGGGAGATGGGCAAAGCCCTTTTCAAGGCTCTTTTGGCCTTTGAGGAGACATCGGGGCCAGGCTAACAAGCAACTATCAGGTGCTTACCATTGACAAATGAAATCTATCCAAGCAAAAGCAGATCAGCTATTCTCCAGTGACATTTTAAATAGCTCTGTGATGACAACTGAATCTCAGTTACTAAAAGCATTGATTTTTTTTTCCTCTGGAAAAAGTTCCAGGTTAACATATTGTGACTAAATCTACCTCCCCCCCCCCCCCAGGTCTGGGTGGAACTAGGCAGTTGCAACAGGGGCTTCACTGCCGTCATTGCCACTAAGATGGCATTAAAATGTGTAACGTGTTCAGTCGTATTAGCTGTGAGTGGTCATTCATTCTCTATTCTTGTACCAGCACACTGTCAAACACAGGGAGTAATATGGGCTTGATGAGATGGAAGCTGACATCTCTGAAAAATTGTGTCAACTGTAGCCAGACCATTTCTGTATTCATAGATTAGTTGGGGCCCATTTCCAAAGCACTAGCCATGTCACTGGAAACTCCCTGAAAATTATCAGGAGTCTTTCAGGATCAATCTGCCTCTGATGGTATACCATCTCAATTGAGTGCTCATCCCTTCAGAGGTTCAAAGTCACTGTAATTTCACTTGAAATTGCTCCAATCATGATAGAGGCGTCATTGAGCTCCTTTATGCCCAAGTCACAAGTGGAGTTAGCAGACAAACCAAATCAAAGATTTGACATTGTTTGTTTGTGTGTTGGAGCAGTGTGTGGTTTTCATAGTGATGGTGAGCCCCAAGCTACTTCAGACATGAATATTGAAGTCCCAAAGGAGAGTATAGATACGCACAGAAGGAAGGAGAGGGGTTCCCCCTTTGGCATGCCAAAAAGAGAATGAATTCTTCTGAAGATCTCCCGGGGGGGGGGGGGGCTCTTATCTCTTCAGGAAGCCCATACCACAAAGCCAGAGACACAATGAAAAAGACCTAGGGCTCTGGTGGATTGCAAATGGGCTATCCTACCTGGTGGGATGGCCAACAAATGCCTGCCTGATGAGTGTAATTTGTGTAGGGTTGCCAATCCCCAGGTGGGACCAGAGGATCCCCTGGTTTGGAGGCCCTCCTCCTGCTTCATGGTCATCAGAAAGCGGGAGGGGGGGAAATGTCTTCTGGGTACTCCATAGGGTATAATGGTGAATTGATCTGCAGATATCTGGGGCTCTGGGGTGGCTGGTTTTTTGAGGTAAATGCACCACATTTTCAGCATAGCATCCAGTGTCTATCTCCAAAACACCCTCCAAGTTTCAAAATGATTGAACCAGGGAGTCCAAGTCTATGAGCCCCCAAAGAAGGTGCTCCTATCCATTATTTCCAATGGAGGGAAGGCATTATTTCCAATGGAGGGAAGGTGTGTAGTCCCTTTAAATGTGATGGCCAGAACTCCCTTTGGAGTTCAGTTGTGCTTGTCACAACCTTGCTCCTGGCTCCACCCCCAATATCTCCAGATATTTCTTGAATTGGACTTGGCAACCCTAAGTTCGTGCATAGGGATCTATAGAAGGAGATGGTCCTTCAAATAAAGGAGTCAGCTTATATCCATGTGGCTATCAGAATATGTATGCTGAGATACCTGGCTTCCTTTAGATTGTATACTTAGTATTTCTATACTATGGGCTTTTGCCTTGCTTGATGATAAAGCAGTGTTACTTTCCTAGAATACACAAGACATGATAGGGTACAAATCTAAATAAATGAAGTAGTAGTTCATAAATGGACAAAGCATTTTTGGCAATAGTGTAGCAGACTTGCAATCAAGAAGATATGTCACACTTCACTACACACATAGTTGACCATATCCATTTAAATTAAAATTAACTTTTCTAAAAGTGCGGTGTATTGCTATTGATTTCAGTATCATTATTAAACTACATCCAAAAAAATGTCTTGTAATATCTTCTGCACAATTGGATCTGGTTGCACATATAAAAGCAAGAATGTGAGAACGAGACTTATTTTGAAAATCATTTTGATATTGTGTGGTAAGAATCTATGTACAAAAAGAATTTCAAACCTAAAGATGCAAGTTATTTGTATCAAGGATTTTAAGCACCATTTCAGGAAAGATTTTTAGATTGTGCAGTTGGAGATTAACAGTATTTCCTTTATATGTGCTGTTCTAGTAAAACGTTAGCCCACGTCCTTAGTATATATTTTAGATGAAATCCTATTTAAATTTGCAGATATGATTTCATAGAATCATAGAGTTGGAAGGGACCTCCAGGGTCATCTAGTCCAACACCCTGCACAATGCAGGAAACTCACAAACACCACCCCCTAAATTCACAGAATCTTCATTGCTGTCAGATGGCCACCTAGCCTCTGTTTAAAAACCTCCAAGGAAGGAGAGCCCACCACCTCCCGAGAAAGCCTGTTCCACTGAGGAATTGCTCTAACTGTCAGGAAGTTCCTCCTAATGTTGAGCTGGAAACTCTTTTGATTTAATTTCAACCCAATGGTTCTGGTCCTACCTTCCGGGGCCACAAAAAACAATTCCACACCACCCTCTATATCAAGGGTGGCCAACGGTGGCTCTCCAGATGTTTTTTGCCTACAACTCCCACCAGCCCCAGCCAGCATGGCCAATGGCTGGGGCTGATAGGAGTTGTAGGCTAAAAACATCTGGAGAGCTACCATTGGCCACCGCTGCTCTATATGACAGCCCTTCAAGTACTTGAAGATGGTGATCATATCACCTCTCAGCCACCTCCTCTCCAGGCTAAACATCCCCAGCTCCTTCAATCTTTCCTCATAGGACTTGGTCTCCAGACCCCTCACCATAGAATCATAGAGTTGGAAGAGACCTCTAGGGTCATCTAGTCCAACCCCCTGCTCAATGAAGGAAACCACCTGCTCAGTCTTCGTTGCCCTCCTCTGGACCCGTTCCAGCTTGTCTATATCTTTTTAAAATGTGGTGCCCAAAACTGAGCACAATACTCCAGGTGAGGTCTTACCAGAGCAGAGTAAAGTGATACCATCACATCACGTGATCTGGACACTATACTTCTGTTGATACAGCTCAAAATTACATTTGCCTTTTTAGCAACACACAGTTGACTCATGTTCAGTGTATGATGCTCTAAGACCCCTAGATCCTTTTTGCACATACTACTGCTAATACAAGTCTCCCCAATCCTATAACCATGCATTGGATTTTTCCTACATAATGCAGAACTTTACATTTATCCCTGTCAAAATTCATTTTATTGATTTTAGCCCAGATTTCCAGCCTGTCAAGGTTATCCTGGATCCTGTTTCTGTCTTCTGTGTTTGCAACCCCTCCCAATTTCGTATCATCTGCAAATTTAATAAGCATTCCCTCTATTCCTTCATCCAAATCATTGATAAAGATGTTGAACAAAACAGGTCCCAGGACAGATCCTTGAGGCACTCCACTTGTTGCTCCTCTCCAAGAGGATGAGGAACCATTCACAAGCACTCTTTGGGTGTGATTTGTCAACCAGTTACAGATCCACCTAATGGTAACAGAATCCAAACCACATTTTACCAACTTGTCAACAAGGATGGTATGTGGAACCTTATCAAAAGCCTTACTGAAATCAAGATAAACGATGTCTACAGCATTCCCCTGATCCAGCAAGGTAGTCACTTTCTCAAAAAAAGAGATCAGGTCAGTCTGACATGATTTGTTCTTGAGAAACTCATGCTGGCTCATAGTAATCACATCCATTCTTTCCAGGACCGACAGTTTGATGATTTGTTCTAAAGCTTTTCCAGGTATAGACGTCAAGCTGATGGGTCAGTAGTTACCCAGATTGTCTTTTCCCCCCTTCTTGAAGATGGGGACAACATTTGCCCACCTCCAATCTTCTGGCACCTCTCCTGTTCTCCAAGAATTCTCAAAAATAATAGCCAGAGGCTCAAAAATTACATCCGCAAGCTGTTTTAGATGTTTGGATGCAAATCATCTGGCCCTGACGACTTAGTTTCATTTAAAGAAACTAGGTGTTTATGTACCTAGCATGCTGATCCTAGGTTGGAACTTCATACCCTCCTTATATGTTCTGCTTTTGCCATGATGAGCACCATTTCCCTCAGAAGAGAAGACTGAGGAAAAGTAGGAATTGAGTAGTTCTTCCCTCTCTTCATTACCTGTTACAATTTCACTTTCTTGCCCTCGCAATGGGCCTACCATGTCCTTGCTCTTTTTCTTATTCTGAACATAAGAAAAGAACCCTTTTTTGTTGTTTTCAGCATCTTTGGCCAGCCTAAGCTCATACTGAGCTTTAGCTTTCCTAACTTTTTCTCTACAAGCACTGGTGATTTGTTTATATTCATCCTTGGTTATAAGGCCCTCCTTCCGATTCCTAAAGGAGTCTTTTATTTCTCAAGTCTTTAGAGAGCTGTTTATGGATCCAACTTGGCTTCTTTAGGCTTTTTCCATTTTTTCTTCTCATAGGAATTGTCTGTGATTGCACTTTCAATATTTTGCTTTTAAGAAACTCCCACCCCTCCTGAACCCCCTTCCTCCTAAGTATTTCTGACCATGGGATTTTACCCAGCATAGTTCTAAAGTTTATTGAAGTTTGCCTTTCTGAAGTCCAACCTATAAGTCTGACTACATATAGCTTTTCCCTTCCTTAAGACTGTAAATTCCAAAATCAAATGGTCACTACTGCCCAGGATGCCCACTATTTCTACTTCTTCAATCATAAGAACATAAGAGAAGCCATGTTGGATCAGGCCAATGGCCCATTCAGTCCAACACTCTGTGTCACACAGTGGCCAAAAAAATTACACACACACACACACACTGTGGCTAATAGCCACTGATGGACCTCTGCTCCATATTTTTATCTAACCCCTTCTTGAAGCTGGCTATGCTTGTAGCTGCCACCACCTCCTGTGGCAGTGAATTCCATGTTAATCACCCTTTGGGTGAAGAAGTACTTCCTTTTATCCATTTTATCCCGACTGCTCAGCAATTTCATCGAATGCCCACAAGTTCTTGTATTGTGAGAAAGGGAGAAAAGTACTTCTTTCTCTGCTTTCTCCATCCCATGCATAATCTTGTAGATCGTTTCTTCCTTGTTGGTGTGAATCAAATCCAAGATAGCAGATCCCCTTGTTTCTTCACTTTCTGGAAAAGGAAGTTGTCAGCAAGATTTGTGTGTATAGTTCTTTGTGCCCATCATCTCTTCAGTTTCTTAATTCTTCATCTATATACTTACTAGATAACTCTAATTCAAATAAACTTAGTCAAAGATAAGTCACTTTGAAATCAAAGACATTCAGGTAGTTACAATTATTTCTATAAAACTAACACTTAGGTTTACACCCGCATTCATACACTTTTATTATTTATTTATTTATTTCTGTGGATTTGTATTCCGCCCTTTCCCATAAGGGCTCAGGGCAGATTCCAACATATCAAACAGTTAAAAATGAACAATACATCAATAGATAAACAGTTAAACAGTTAAAACATATTAAAAGTTAAAAGTTTAAGACAATTGACCGTTGATCCAATAGCTCAGTTTTGATGTAAGTTAAGGCAGCGTGGATAAGGTAGACACTTAATTTAGGTGTCTGAAGATGCCAGCTATATCTGCCCAATTTCCTCCAATCCAGATGGTAGTCAGTGTTGGGAGGCCAGTTAGATGGTATAACTAAATAAGGAGGCCCGCCCGCCTCAGCCAAAGGCCTGGCGGAACAGCTCTGTCTTACAGGCCCTCCGGAATGGTAACAGATCCGGGCTCAATACACATGTGCACACTAATTATACATGCTTTCATGTATTGTTTTATCGATGAGAAACGTCGACTTCGGGGTGACATGATAGAGGTTTACAAGATTATGCATCGGAGAAAGTAGAGAAAGAAGTACTTTTCTCCCTTTCTCACAATACAAGAACTCGTGGACATTTGATGAAATTTCTGAGCAGTCAGGTTAAAACGGATAAAAGGAAGTACTTCTTCACCCAAAGGGTGATTAACATGTGGAATTCACTGCCACAGGAGGTGGCGGCAGCTTTGGCCACTGTGTGATGCAGAGTGTTGGACTGGATGGGCCATTGGCCTGGTCCAACATGGCTTCTCTTATGTTCTTATGTTTTCATTGGAATGCACATTTGTACTCAGTCTCTGTTAGTTGGGCAGTATTTTACTTTTATTTATTTTATTTATTTATTTAAGATTTATACCCCGCCCTTCCCACAAGTGGCTCAGGGCGGCTTCCTACCATACCATTTGTTTAATGCTTCCCATTAGTAACATGTAGACATATCCTTGAATGATGATTTCCAAAAAAAAAACTTCTGAGAAGTTGGAATGTTCATAAATATTCCCTAATACCTTAGCAGCCGAGGACCAAATTAGATATAACTGTGGCAGATTTAGAAATTTAAACATGGATCTGCACAGATCATACAGATAATGGCCTCAAAAGAAGAGTCATTCTTATTTGTACTGTAAGATAAGCAGCTGTACATCCAATATTATTGTTTCGCTGTCTACAATATGTGTTTATATGCATGTTTAGTAGTTAATAATAAATATTTTTCCTTCATAGTCTTTGTGTAAACTCTGATATAGGTTCCAAACCAATACACAAGCAACTCTAGAAAGTTCTAGAGTTCAGACCAAGAAAATTGCAACTAGATTCTCTCCATGAAGGGAGAGTTTTATGTTTCTGCCAAGACTTCAAAGGGAAATTTCATTCTCCTCTCACTACTGCTGTTTTAGCAGCTCCGTTTTGGTTACCTAGGTGTTCTTTCTTCTCATTTTATTTGACACCATGTTAGCCATTCTTTTTTCCATTTCAAACTAGCTTTTATTGGAGGGGGGGCAGTAACACGTAGTTGGGCTTTCATCCAGGAAGCATTCTCTCTCAGTCCTTCACCCTGATGTGGTACAGAATCTGATGGTCAGACATTTTTAGATGGTGAGGTACTGTGCCTTTTGTCCCTCTCTATCCCTTTTTGGTGTCTGTGCAGAGCTCCAAGAGCTGTTAGAGCCTTCCCACAGAGAGACCGTAATCTGTTTCAGTGATATATCATCCTCTGTAAGGGATGATAACTGCTCTGTAGTTGTCAAAATGAATGGAAAGCAGCCTTTGCTTCAGTCTTCATATATATACTCAACAAGACCAGATCTTCTTCGTGGTCTCTGTGCTTCACACTCATGGGATAGAGCGCCTGCGCCAATCCCCGAATCAGTACCTAAAAAGCCCGGGATTTTTTCACGCTCAGCACCAACGGGCATGCGAAGGCATCCCAGTGCGCATGCTCGCCAGCGCCAGCATGAGGATCCTGCCAGTTCCTTTCTGACCACTGCACTGAGAGGATCTACTTTCGTGTCCCCAGTTGGTAAAGTAATCTTAGGATTGCCTTTCTTGTTGTATATAGCCCGTTTGTTATTTTCTTAGTGTAGTTAGTTAGTTGTTAGATAGTTAGTGTTGTAAAAAAAATTGTTGGGCTTGCCCTTCGGGGCCCAGTTTTCCCCCATTTTTCCCTTCAGAGACTTTCCTGGGTGGGTTTTTTCCTTGGCGTCTATGGAAAGACGTTGGGGGGTTTTTAAGAGCTGCCGCTTCTGTGGGAAGAAGATTGCCCCCCCCCCCCGACGGCCATTCCCTCTGTCTCCTTTGTTTGGGCAAGAGATATCGTGTGGATTCTTGCTCGCACTGTCTGAGTTTTTCCAAACAAACTCGCAAGAATCGAGCAGCGAGGCTTTTGTCTGTGTTGGTTGAGTCGGCACTTCATCCTCAAAAGATGGCATCGGGCCTGTTGGTACTGATGGGAGAGGCTGCGGCCCCGACGGTCACATCGGCCGATACATCGCCGATCAGGGCCAAGATGCCAGTTGAGCGCAGGTGTTCCACAAAGTGACCTTCTGAAGGGTCAGTGGACACCCCAGCTAAGAAGCATCGGGATGACTCAGGGACCCGATCATCCACACCAAAGAAGGCGAAATCTAAGGAGAAGCGGAAGAAGAGATCGTCCTGCACTCCTTCCCCTTCTCATGACGCTTTGACATCGATGTCGACCACTACACCGAGGAAGATCTTGGCATCCCCACATCGTAGCCCTTCGGTGTCGAGAGGCAGTGCTTCACAGCAGTTGCGTCTATTAGCATCGGAGCAAGAGATCGACCTCATTCAGCGCTCCCATTCTTCAGGGTCAAGGCATCGCAGTGAGAGCAACTCTGTCTCGGAGGTGCAGGTGTCGGCACCGATGGAGCCGTTGGCACCGCTGGATCAGGCAAGAGGTCGGAGAGAGCTGGAACCGACCATCGTAGCTCGCCATTTCCCACCGCTTCCACCATGGGAGCAGCGCCAGTGGCCTCCCTGCGCCTATCCATACCCGCCGTACCAGTGGTACCCCCCCCCTCGGGAGTCTGCAGACTGGGACCAGCAATCCGAGGCATCCCATATGTCAAGGCTTTCCCAGCATTCTAGGCGGCGTCCATCGGCATCGATGTCCGTCCCGCCCAAAAGACGTGGCGTGGTGGTGGAAGAAGTCCAGCCTAGGTCGTCGGTGTTGATCCGGTCACCCGTCAGAGAGTCAACGTCGGTGCTCTCGGAACATTCTTTGAGGAGAGAGTCTTCATTGTCAGACTCCGATGTCGGTACCGACAATCCGGACAGGGCTTTGGAACCTTTGCCAATGTCTCATACCGCTGAAGATCTTCCCATTTCCCCATCAGAGGATCTAAAGTTGTATGGGGACCTGGTGAAGAGGATGGCACTCTCCCTCTCTCTCCCGGTGACACAACCGCAGCCCGTTGTAGACGACACCGTATTTGACATCATGCAGCGGGATACGTCTACAGCGATTGCCCTACCTGTTACGAAGGTCATCTTACAGGCGGTGAAGGAGCCCTGGGCGAAGCCTGCTTCTACACCTGTGTCATCAAGAAGGTTGGACCACATGTACCGCGTCCAAGAGGCCGGTGCTGAATTTCTCTTCACACATCCAAAGCCCAATTCGGTGGTCGTATCCTCCTCGTCAAAGGCCCGCAAGACGCACTTCTCTCCACCAGACAAGGAAGGAAAGAGGCTGGACAATGTTGGGAGGAAGTTTTACTCTGCTGGGGCGCTGGGAGTAAAGGTATCTAACTATGCGGCGTCTTCCAGAGCTACGAAACCAAAACAGTGGAACAAACCTTGGTCAAAGAAGCCATATCAAAAGTTCTCCCCGGGACAGCAATGGGGACCTCGCTCTGCCCAACCTGAGAGTAGGTCCCCATACAGGGGGAACAATAGAAACCGCTACGCTTCTGTACAGACCACCGGCAAGTTCAAGGGCGCTCTGCCTCAAAAGCAGGGCCTTTGACTTTCTGGTAGCACGCGTCACTGTCCCCACTTCTTCTTCATCTATCCGCCTCTGCCCATTCCTGTCGGCCTGGGAGTCCATCTCTACGGACAGGTGGGCGCTTTCCATCATCACGGAAGGCTACAAAATAGATTTTGGTCAGATTCCGAACCAATCTGTGGTAATCACCACACGCAACCTCCTACAGAAACACAACATAGAACGGGTCCCGGTGGAGGCCAGGACAGGAGGCTTCTACTCTCGTTACTTCCTGGTTCCCAAGCGGGACGGGGGTGTGAGACCAATCATGGACCTTCAGAATCTGAACAAGTTTCTTCTGTACCAGAAGTTCAAAATGTCCACTCTGCAAACAATTCTGCCCCTCATCAACCAAGGGGACTGGATGGCAACACTGGACCTCAAGGATGCCTACTTTCATGTCAGCATCCATCCTGCGTTCAGACGTTTCCTTCAGTTTGCAGTAGGTTCTCAACACTTCCAGTTCAAGGCCCTTCCGTTCGGCCTGTCCACTGCACCTCGGGTGTTCACGAAGTTGATGAGCGTTGTGGCTGCCCACCTCCGGCTTCAAGGGATAGTCATCTTTCCATACATCGATGATTGGTTCCTTGTGGCGGAGTCGAAGGAAAGTCTGTCAAACCATATTGCCACCACTCTTCGTCTTCTTCACACCTTGGGTCTGCAGGTCAATTTGGAGAAATCACACCTTACCTCATCACGGACAGTTCAGTTCATAGGGGCTTTGCTGGATATGAACCTTCATTGCGCTTTCCTGCCTCAGCAGAGAGCGATGGACATTATCATCCTTGTCGAACTTCTGCAGAGTCGAAAGTGGGGCATGGCGCAGCAGCTGCAGCGGATGCTGGGGCTGATGGCGGTAACTACAAGTGTGCTGATCTTTGTGAAGCTGAGGATGAGAGGCCTACAACTTTGGTTTCTTCATCAGTTTCAACCGCTAAGGGACTCACTTCGAAAGAGGTTTGTAAGTCCACCTGTGACACTTCAAACACTGCAGTGGTGGAAATCAAAGGACAACATTTGTCAGGGAGCTCCCTTCCACCTGCCTGTACCAACAGTGACGATCACAACATGTGTCTTTATGGGGTTGGGGGGCCCACATGGACGCTCTGTGTGTGGGGGGGCCCCTTGGGCTTTGAAATTGACTCATTGCCATATAAATTACCTGGAACTCCTAGCAGTTCATTTTGCTCTTAGATCCTTCTGCCCCATGGTGGCGGGGAAGGTTGTTGCTCTGCTTACAGACAATACCACTGCCCTGTGTTACATCAACAGACAGGGAGGGACAGTTTCTCGATGGCTCTGCGCGCTGGCACTGGAACTGTGGTCAGAGTGCCTGGACCACGACATCTTTATGAAAGCTGCGCATCTCCCAGGGGTGCTCAACTTGCAAGCAGACTCCCTCAGCAGGGGTGTGGCTTCCCCGCACGAGTGGGAGATACAGTGGCGCTTCCTTCAACCCGTGTTTCAGCTCTGGGGGTATCCTCAGGTGGACGTATTTGCCACAGCCGAGAACTGGAAGTGTCCTCTGTTCTGCTCCAGAGGGGGCTCGGATCCAGAGTCGTTGGGAGACGGTCTGCTGTTCCCGTGGGAAGGTCGGTTCCTATATCTGTTCCCTTCTCTGCCACTATTGACAAGGGTGGTCAACAAGATCGCAAGAGAGAGACCATGCTGCATCCTGGTGACTCCGTGGTGGCCTCGGCAGAACTTGCTCTAACTGGCGAGGAGGGTCTTTACCAGTTTACCAGTTTCTGGCAGAACCGGATCTTCTGTCACCTCAGGATGGTCATGTATTCCATCACAACATGCCCCACCTGAAGCTGACAGCGTGGTTCATCGACCCTGTGAGTTCTCCAGCAGAGTCCAACACGTTTTTCTGAATAGCAGGAAGCTGTCTTCCCGCACTTCTTATGATAGGAAGATGCCTTATGATAGGAAGTGGCAGAAGTTTCTTCAGTTTTTAGTTGATCCTACAGTTTCGCCCCAGAGGGTGGGACTGCCAGTTATTTTTGAGTTTTTGTTATCTCTGGTGGATGCTGGCCTTGTTTTTTCCTCCATTAAAGTTTATCTGGCGGCAATATCTGCATTCCATGAACCAGTGGAGGGGCATTCAGTTTTTGCACACCCTCATTCTAAGAGAGTTTTGAAGGGTTTGCTTAGGCTTCATCCTCCTTCGGGATCACCCCCACAGTTGTGGGATTTGACTCTAATGTTGGACAGGCTGGCCCGGTGTCCTTTTGAGCCGATGGCCACATGCTCGTTACAGCTCCTATCCTGGAAGACTGCTTTTTTGGTAGCCATCACATCAGCACGCCGTGCAGGGGAGCTCACGGCTATGTGTTGTGACTACCCATATTTAGCTTTTCAGGAGTCTGGAGGGTCCTTAGCTCCTGATATTTCCTTCTCCCCAAGGTGGTTTCTCAGTTCCACCTTAACTTAGAAGTTTGGTTGCCCACATTTTATCCTACACCTTTTTCGGATGAGGAACGTAGGTTGCATGCTTTAGATATTAAGCGTGCCTTATTGTTTTATTTGAGTTGCTCCAAGAGTTTTCATAAGGACCAGCATCTTTTTGTTTCTTATGCTGCTCCTAAGTTAGGTTCCAGAATCTTGTCTCAGCGGCTTACGAAATGGCTCATTGAGACTATTAAACTGTGTTATTTGTTGGCTAAGAAGCCATTACCTAGGCCTATTTGCGGACACTCTACAAGAGCGATGGTGACGTCGGTGGCGTTCCTGAAAGGCGTTTCCCTGACAGACATTTGCAAGGCTGCCACCTGGTCCTCTCCGCATGCCTTTATGAAGCACTACACACTGGACATGCATGCTCAACAGAGGACTCGTCTGGGAGCTGTGGCACTGCAAGCTGTTTCTTCTGGTTGACCGTCTTCCCGCCTCCAGATATGTCTTGCTTGCTAATCTCCCATGAGTGTGAAGCACAGAGACCACGAAGAAGATAGACCGGTTGCTTACCTGTAACTGTAGATCTTCGAGTGGTCATCTGTGCATTCACACTACCCACCCTCCTTCCCCACTGCTGATGGTCTCCCTCCAGTAGGGGCTTTCAGCGGTCAGGAAGGAACTGGCGGGATCCTCACGCTGGTGAGCATGCGCACTGGGACGCCTGTGTGTGCCCGTTGGCTTTTTAGGTACCGATTCAGAGATCGGCGCGGGCGCTCTTTCCCATGAGTGTGAATGCACAGATGACCACTGGAAGATCTACAGTTAAGGTAAGCAACCTGTCTTTTTTCCATCAGCAGTTTGTCTCCTCTTTCACCTTTCACTATGTACTTCCCCTTTAGATTTTTTTTTGGGGGGGGGTGAGGGTAATTTGCTGTTTGGATGTTTGAACCTTTGCCTTGGGAGTTGAACCAGTCATGTACAGATAGGTAGCACTGAGCCCCTGCTTCACATTGTTGCTTTTCTTCTTTAACCCCTTGTCTCCCGTCAATTTGGGTGATTTTATTTTGCACAATATATGTACACATTTTGAATATTGGCATTTCAGTTTGGGCATTCTACTGTTGGTTGTTTCTGTTGTGTACTCGATATTATCACGACTGCACAGGTATGCTAATTACTTTCATGAAGATGCATTGTCACCATGCCAACACTGATATATTAGGTACATTCACATAGTTGGGTGTAAAATCTAAACCAGCACCTACCAGCAGATATGTGGATCTTGTTAATGGAGGATTGCAGAGTCCATGAGGAAGAAGCAGTTTGCTTGCCTGTAACTGATGATCTTTCAGTGCTAATCTGTGTGCCTTTTCAACTCTTTGTCACATTATTTGTTAGCTGCATTCAATAATCTGAAGTAACCAAGCGAGAAGAAGGTGCTCTTTCCGCCCAAGATAAGTATAGAGCAGGGGTGGCCAGCAGTAGCTCTGCAGATGTTTTTTTGCCTACAACTCCCATCAGCCCCAGCCAACATGGCCAATGGCTGGGGCTGATGGGAGTTGTAGGTAAAAAAGCATCCGGAGAGCTACCGTTGGCCACCCCCAGTATAGAGAGACAGCACCCTCCTTCGAGGGAGAAGGTTTAAGTGCCTTTTTTGGTATGTCTCTAGACTCAAGTTTCCCAGAATTGCATTTATGCTGGTGCAATACACATGCATGTGACTGCACAGATGATCATTCAGTTAACACCAGTTGCAGATTGGTGGAAGGTACTGTCAAGTCACAGCTGATTTATGATGACCCTGTAGGGTTTTCAAGACAAGAGACATTCAGATATGGTTTGCCATTGTCTGACTTTGTGTCATTCCCTTGGTAGTTGTTGCTAGTTTCTTCCATCCAAATAAAATAGTAGCCAGGGCCGATCCTGCTTAGGTTCCAAGATCTGATAAGATCAGTTGCAGTTTACTTCCACCATTTTTTCTTTCTCATTAGAACTTAATTACACTATCTTTGGTAGGGCACCATTTTCACTAATAAGCTCCATATTTTTCCCCTCCTACATACACACACCAGCGACTGGATTGGATGCAGCTCCAATCCCTTAAATTCTGATTTTTTAAAAAATTCTTAGTGTAACAAGTAGCCTAATCAAAATATGTATCCAGCTTTGAATATGTCTGAACCTCTGCCTTTGCAGTGTAGTGCAACCTTCCTATATATTATTATATGCTCCTTATCTGCACTGTTAGCTTAATGTTTGTAAATCTTCATATGTCAGATAGAAATGCAAGTGTCTCTTTCAAGTACTTTACGTTTGGGAAGGCTAAGTTCCTCTCGTGTGATTTTTGACCCAATTTTTTTAGTACGATAATCAAAAAAACTTCAAATAACATTACTTTACACATCTAGAAGATCTTAGTAAATACTCATAGGAATGATGCATTGAATGCCTTGACTAAAGCAGGACAAGTTACTGTCCAGAAGAATGTTTCTTATAAACATTTTTTTAAACTCATTATGAAATCACAATGTATGTTTATGGTTTGTTTTAAAGTCTTCATTTAGCATTGGGCACTATAAGAGTCCTTGCAAAAGGTTCACTTTCAACTGTGTGACTTCACCCAGAAGAGGCCTCTAAAAATAAACACCCTTCATGTTAGCCTTCTTTACAGTGTTTCATACTTTAGCTCTTGTATAAATATCTGCCACATTTCCACCAGGAGTTATTGCTGTTATATATTTTACAGACACTTTACTGTCATCTAAGTGGTTTATTTTATTCCCACAGCTAGAGGAAAAGTACAAAAAGAATTTTGTAATCTGAATGTGATTGTAGGCTCGGAGTAATGTTTTGAAAAAGAGCTAAAAGTAAATTATATTACACTTTTATTGTGTTTATGAAGACTTTCCTATTGTGCTAGAAGTTAGCATTAGTTTCAGAGTTATTAACTGGATGTGGTTTTATTATGAGTGTGGGATTTTTAGCAGTGGTCTCTTTTTTTTCCTCCTATCATCGTCCTAGAGAAGTATATCAAAAGTTTATTTAAGCATGGCCTTAATGGTGAACTGCAGAATGAGAAGAACTGTTCTGTTTTCATTTATGTTCAGAATTCCTGCATCAAGTACCTTTGCATTTACTATTTATATCGTGAGAAAGCTTGTCTCCTGTTGCATATTTGGGTTGCCAGTGATCTCAGATGGTGAACCATTCAGGTTGGCCTTGGTGGAGTAAAGGGAGAATTCCTGGTGCGACCTTTCAAAGTGCCACTGAATAGGTTTTGTGACGGGAAGTGTGGTTTGATTGACATGGCCTTCATCCTTCCCTCTGGAGAAATCTGTGTTTCATCTTCATGCTATATCAGCCTTCAACAATCTAGAATGTGGCTCAATCTCAAAATACTAATTTAATGCAGTAATACCTGTAATGCTTATAAAATGTTACTTAATTGATATGTGGAATATTTATCCTACATTGGATGTGTTTTAGTCTCTAAATTACGTTGGACTGTCACCTTATTTTTTAAAAATAATTTTTTTAAATGTCTGTGAAGACTACTTGCGTTTTGCAAAACGATTTCATAGTCTGACCCTATTCAAGTTTTTTTTTTTCTGAAGGAGTTTTTATGGAGTTCAGCTGGAGTTACAAGTATACAGAGCATATCAACCTGAGTATATTCATTGGTTAAAAAAAATTAAAATGCAACTGGGACCATGACTTAAAATATGGGATTACTGCAGTTCTCCATGGGAAGGGGACAGCTAGTGAAATTATTTCCTTTTGTAGATTACCATGGGCCAAACTAGTTGTTATTGTGGCCAAAACAATACCCATGGCCACTGATGCTGCCCTCACAGCACTTTTTTTTTAATGGTCTAGTTCTTCTTTAAAATGACGTAGCAGCCAACAGGCCAGACCCATGGCCACTGTAACGTCTAATTTGTCTCTGTATGAAGAATTTTCACAAGCAGAATATATATTGAAAGTGTGAATGCAATCTATTATGCTAATAATGGCAGGGAACCCACAAAGAACTGCAAGGGCTCACTTCATTTTCCTCTTTATCCCCTTGCTCACACAATGTCCTCTTTTCTATCCTCCTGATAGCCCCCATATCCTCTTCCATTTCTCTGTCTCTTCTTCCCACTACCTTCAGTCTGCTCCCCATTTTCAGTTATATTTATTAATTATTTGTTTATTTATACACTACCTTTCTCCCCAGTGGGAACCCAAAACAGCTTACATCATTCCCTCTCTCCCATTTTATTTTCACAAACTGCCCTGTGACGTAGGTTAGTCTGAGAATGTGGACCAGGATCACCCAACAAGCTTCTATGACACAGTGAATATTTGAACCTGGATCTCCCAGATTCCAGTCCGAAACTAACCACTACACCACACACTCACACACAGGCTTTTGAGGAATGACTGTGGTTGAACATCAGCAAGCAGCAGGGTCTGCAAATCATATTTATACAATTACCTGGTGGTTGTTTGTGAGTCTGGTCCCAATGAGTCCTCCCTCAAAGGCTAAAACAGCTCTGAGAAAAGAGTCTTTCTCCTCTCTCTGCCTTCCACTGACAGAACCCAAGGGTTGAAGGCTGGCAATATTACTGTGCCTATTCATTTCTAAGAGCGTTTATTATTTGGGGGAGTTGACCCCAGTGCTTGTTTTGTTTACGATTTTTCTGCAAACAAGAACCCTTTTCCAGGTTTCTAGAAAGATCTGTCTGATCTGTTTATGGCTCCAGTCTCTGGATTTAAGTAGCCACAGATTTGGCCATGTTGATAATTAGACATAATGATACTGGCACATATTTGTGAATATTTATATGTTTGATTGAAATCAAATTAAAAGACTGCTAGAGAGATAAGTGAGGGGAAAAGAGTATTGAGGAGAAAATGTGATCTAGCTTTGAGTTTCAAAGATACCTATGTAAGTTCTTGGAATCAAAATTGGAATTACAGTATACTCTTTCTGCAATTGTTTAAATGAGTGCTGTCAAAATCAAGACCATAACTCTTTCATTGCTAATGATTTCATTTAGTAAACTAAGAGAATATGGATAGATTCTTTAAAATACCAATAATCTAACTGGTACTTTGCTTATGACGCATTGATGCTTGTTGGATGGCTTCGTTTTATAGCTTCTGCACGGCTGTTAGAAGTCCAGGTACCTGTCTTTTTGTCTGGTGTAGGACTGCTGTTGTGGTTATTAATATATAATTCTTTTAACATTTCACCCCCTTAGGAGCAACAGGTATACTGGCACCTGTTTTGTCAGTCCAGATGAAAGGACCTGACCAATATGACTCCGTTTCTCTTTGATCTCCCTGCAGAAGGTCAGAGTATCTGCCTAGAGATTCCTCTGAAGAGCAATTTAAAAGTTGCATTTGAGCAACATCAAGTGAAATGTCTTCACATCTCATGCAGTGAGGAGCTCTTTGGTGTACTTCCTGGCTAGATGTGAGGAAAGATATTAACCCTTCATCCAAAATGAAATATTGTTGAATTCTCTTATGTTCTGTCTCACAGCTACATCTTGGGCTCTGCCATAATGCAAAACAATACCTTTTGTCTTGTTTAAGACCTTTAGGCCCATCAAGTTTAACTAATCTCATAATTTACCATCTGGCTGTTCCATTTTTTTAACTGATTGATGTATTCATAGTAAGAATTTTCTGGAGTGCTTATTATGGAATGGATAGAAGTATGCAATGTACGGTGAAAATAACTTCAAGGCTAGTAATGAAAGGTGCTTG
The DNA here is from genome assembly GCF_032191835.1 of Heteronotia binoei. Taxonomy (NCBI): domain Eukaryota; kingdom Metazoa; phylum Chordata; class Lepidosauria; order Squamata; family Gekkonidae; genus Heteronotia; species Heteronotia binoei. The sequence continues at coordinate 47,079,318 of NC_083228.1, read as the reverse complement.
TGTAAAGGTTTCATGGACACTACCCAGTGGTTTCACCAGAGTCAAGATCATATGATCAATATCCTGGTGTGTTGTTAATGAAGAGACAGCAGAGGCCACAAGGTATCATCAGTTACAAAATGAAAGTGTTATTCTGAAGTGTAATATTCCTGTGAATTAGTCTTATGCTTAATAATTATACACTGTTTCTTCTACTACTACTGTGTAGTAATGAACATTTTTTCTGACACCATATGCCAAATGACTGCAAAATTATGAGCCGTACATGCCTTGCAAAACTAACAAAACAGTCAAACCGCTGTTGATCTAACAATATCAGCAGCACTGACCCGCCCCAATCCAGCTGCCTAAGAACGTCTGTGAGGGCAACCAATGCTATCCCCATCCTACAGCTGGGAACCAGACTGGAATGGGTCCACTGCCAATGTTTCATCCATGAAACTCTGGAGCTGCTCAGCAACCGCTCTTTTAGTTACCTTACTCAGAAACGAAAGGTTCAAGACAGAGAGGTAATTGGCTGGATTGGTAGGATCCATAGTTGACTTTTTCAAGAATGGAACAACCACAGCCTCCTTCAACCCCTCTGGGTAGACCCCTGAATCAAGGGACATATTAATAATGTTCACCAAGAGGCCCCTCCAGCCGCAAAGGATGTGGTTTCTAGGAGGCATGTGTCTGACCTAACAGCACCCAGAACCCTGTTGACATTGGCTCAGGAAAACCAGTTGGAAGTTTCAAAAACTGCAAAAGGGGCCTTCAGTTCACTTACTATATCAGTGGTGGCTGGGAGATCACATCAGAGAGACAGGGCTTTCTCCACAGAAAAGCTCACAAAAATCTCAGATCTGAGAGCCAGTTCCCTAATGTTCTGGGTTTTCTCAGTAAGAGAAGTTAGTGATCCAATTACCCTAAGTAATTGCGCTTGGCATGAGCTTGTGGAAGCAATGGAGACTGTTAAATACTTCTTCACAGCCTTCACTGCCATGTCATACATAGGCTTTCATAAACATCCTAAAATAAGTTCTTGCCTCTTCATTGTGAGTTTGCCGCCACACTCACTGTAGCCGTCTCAACTCCTGTTTCATCCCCCTGAGCTTCATTGTATACCAGGGGAACAATTTAGCAAGGGAGCAGAGAGGTTGTCAGTGGGCAATCTCATCTATGACTTTAGAGCAAAGGGAATTCCAGAGCTCTATTAGTACGTCTAATGAGTCACCAGAGGGCATCAGATCCCAAAGAGCATCTGGAATCTCCACAGGTGCACATAAATCTGCTCATTGTCTAGACGGGATGGGTGGGATATCTGTCTGGGCCTTTAGGGCAAGGTGATCTGACCACAACTATCAGATCCATATTTATCCCCATGCCAAAAATCAAGTCTAGCATGTGGCCTGCCTAATGTTTGGGACCTGATACAATCTGGGAGAGTCCTAGTGCTGTCATGGATGACACCAGGTCTGCAGTCTGCATAGAATCTGCAGTGTTGGTATGGGCATTGAAGTCTCTGAGAACTATTAGTCTAAGAAACTCCAAAGCCCAGACTACTACCCAGTCCAGCCAGCCTAGCAGGCTGTCTGTTGGTGCACTAGGTAAACGGTACACAAGACAGACAGCCAAACTCTCATCAATGTCCCAGACTTGGCCAACACAGTCAGTGCCAGTTATTGTTGAAACGGGGGGTGCCCTAAAGGTGAAATTTTAGATTTAGGATACATTTTTAACATTGGTCATTGGAGATTGGTGATCAAGATTCAGTGTTTTTGTACCTTTTGAAAGTTGCAGTGCATGGCCCCACGCACTGAGGACTTCCCTGATCTCTTCTGAGAAAAGTCAAAACTGCTTCACATGGTAGGCAGATTTGATTCAGATTAGGTTAGGCGCCAGAGACTTCCTCAATCTCTGCAAATTAATTATGGATGAGTAGACTCTGATTCTGTCTGGTCATTGTACTTCTTTCTCCAACAGAATTGTCCATAAGAGGGTTTCTCAGGATGGTGTGCCCGTAAGAGTTCAAAACACTACTTAAGAATTTCAGTTGGGTTTTTTTCTGATATCACAGTCAATATTGTTGAAATATTTCACATCATTTCCAGTTAGTTTATTATACCTTGTTAATCTGCTAACATTCTAACATTCCATTGTTAATTAGTGTTTTCATCGTGCATAAAGTTTATCTAATGTGCATGCAATAGTTCTTGGGTGCCAGAAGATATTGTATTTGTATTAGGAGGATTACTTATGCTTTTTCAGTTATGAGAAAGTTTTCCATTAGGTTGTATGGCTCATGGTCAAGATAGCATGGGAGCATTACTATTTACTGCTTCCTTCTTTGTTGGCAGCAGGAGTCCAGAATGTAGTCCGCCAAGGCATTGCAGCCACCAGGGTTTCGTACTTCAGAAGTGGAAAGTTGGCTTTCTTGGGGGAGGGATTCTGAATATTTATTACCTTGGAGATACATTGTTTATTTATGAAATATCAGGATCCCTTCCTTCCTAACATTTTAGCATCAGTGGTTGGTAGGAAAGGAGGATGTTTGGTTTTTCAAGATTTCCAACCTACTATTAAATTGAGAAAAACACTAGAATTGTACCTGTGCTAGGCTTTATGTAACAGTTTGTGATTACTTGTGTTTGCATTATCCTAAACACACACCCCATCTTAGATAAGATAGTGTCAAGAGAACATGGACTTAATATACTTGAACTAAATGTGGAACTTACAGAAAATCATTAAAAATAAACAAACAGACACTTAGGTTCACATAAAGACATTTGCCTATACTTAATAAGACAGTATTGTTATATACTTTGGTTAAGATAAGCTATGCTTTATAGAGGATGGTAGAATAGAACATGAAAGTACAGTTATACCTATTAAGCTTGCATCTGTGGTTACAAACAGTAAAGCTATGTTCTTGTATGGGTGTGATAGTCTTTTATTAGGATATAACAACTTTAGATAAATGGTTATCATTCTTTTTCACATTTTATGCTTTTGACTTCTTTTTATCCTACTAATTTCAAATAGCATTTTATAAGGCTATATCTCTCTGAAAGTATGCCATGAAACAAATTGGAAAAGTTCAATCTCTTGAATGAATCAGATTTTGAACAATTGAAGAAATATTCCACAATTGATTATTTGTCTTATTATCATCTAGTTTCTAAACTAATTAAACGAACACTGAAAGTTATGCTTTCCAATTAACGACCCGTCTTTAGAAAGACAGAGCAATGCATTTATTTCTGTTCCCAATAATGAAAACTTGTAGGAGTTCGTAAAGATTTCTGACTGAGAAAAATAAAGGGTCTTTTAAAGAATGCATTTAACATATTGATTGAAGTACACATGCACCATATTACCAATTAGCTTTGTGTATTCAGTAACAGTGCTTATGGTCAGAAGTACTGAAAGAAAAAAAATGGCATTCCCAACTCTTAATTGGCGTCATTAAATGTGTGTTTTCACTTACAAAGAAGCAAAACTTGCCCCTGACTAAGGCTAAGAGGTTTGAAACCAAACAATGTGAATGGATCTTTACCACCTTCCTCTTCCTACAGCGGTCTGTTTGTTCCACCAAAGCTGTTCCTAAGGATCATTGTAACTTCACTAACAGCATTGGAGACAGAAGAGGAAATTGGTGGCACTTCACCCTCCTTCCTTTTGTCAGTCAATATTTCCTGCAGAATAAAGTTTTTAATTCAATCGAAAAACCCACTGATGCAATATTTGCCACATATCTTTTAGTAACTATTTTTTAAAAGTATTTTATTGAAAACCGCATAAAAGTGGTGGACATTCTGAATTGTGGAATCAGCCACACTTCTGATGAGGCTCTTTTGAGGCTACTTAGATTTTACTGAGCCTAAATGCCATGGAGAATGAGAAAAGATACTAAAGATTATCCATTTCTAAAAGTGATTGCTTCCATTTGTTATTTTGCTTATGTGACGTGTTGGTAATATGCACATTTATGAAGACTTAATTGGCATCAAAGGCTGTTTTGTTAACTAAAATTATTGGAAGTTCTAGCAAACTAAAAAAAAGGCTATGATCACACACACTAAATAATGCAGTTTCAATCCACTTTCAGTGCACTTTCCAACTGGATTTTACTGTGTGAAAGTGCATTATTTAGTGTGTGCGATCACAGCCTGAGTTTATTGGGAAATAAATTTATAAATAATACATATTTATTTGGATGTCTGTGAGAAGTACATAAGAAGAGACCTGCGGATCAGACCAGTGGTCCATCTAGTCCAGCATCCTGTGTTACACAGTGGCCAGCCTGTTACTCTGGTGGGTCAAGAATAGGGCATAGAGGTTCCCCCAATATTGACTCTTGGCACTGATATTCAAATGTTTATTGATAGACTTCTTCCATGGTTCTGTCTAATCCCATTTTAAAGCTGTCCGCTCCTATGGCTATCATTTCCTCTGGCAGAGAATTCCACATTTTAATCACTCTTTAACAAGCATTTCATTTTGTCAATCCTGAGTCTGCTGCCCATCAATTTAATTAGATGCCCCCAAGTTCTAGTATTTTAGGGGAGGGAGAAAAAGTTCTGTCTATCCACTATACCTTCCCTCTGCATAATTTTATAAATTTCTATCAAGTTCCTCTTTAATTGTCTCTTTTTCTGAATGGAAAAGTCCCACTCTTCTGCCTTTCTCATAGGAAAGGTGCTCCAACCCTTTAATCATCTTGGTTCCCTCTTCTGTACTTTTCCAGCTCTGCAGTGTTCTGAGACATGGTGATCACAACTGCACACAGTATTTCAAATGAGGCTTCACCATACATTTATACAGGGGCATTATAATATTGGGCTGTTTTATTTTCAATCCCTTTCTTCCTGATCCCTAGCATAGAGTTCGCCTTTTTACTGCTTAGCATATTGCATTGAAATTTTCATTGAACTGTCCACTGTGACCAAGAAGTTGCTTTCCTTCTCAGTCTTAGAAATTAATCTTTAAATTGAGGTTGCCTGTATATAACTCACATTCTCAACTGGACTCAGTAGGCCAACCTGAACGACTAGGAGGTTAGAGAAACAATACCATCTGTCCCGGGAACAGGCTTCTTCCTCCAGGCTGCTGTGTTTCTGCTTCTGTGAAGTCAGGAGGTTCTGGCAGTATCTCTTCTCAAAACCTTCACTCCCTGTGGTTCTCTTCTAATTCTAATAAAACATATTTGTTTAGAATAAAACCATAGAGTTGGAAGGAAACTCCAGGGTCATCTAGTCCATTCCCCTGCACAATGCAGCAACTTCACAAATACCTTCCCCCACACCCCCTTCCTGACCTTCTAATGATCTGCCTAATTCACAGAATCAGCATTGCTCTCGGAGAGCCATCTAGCCTCTACTTAAAAACTTCCAAGGAAGGAGAGCCCACCACCTTCCAAGGGAGCCTGTTCCACTCTGTCAAGAAGTTCTTCCTGATGGTTAACTGAAAACTCTTCTGATTTAATTTCTGGTTCTGGTCCAAAGTAAATAAAGTTTATTTACTTAATTTGTGCTTTGCCTTTCTTCCTAATGGAGACCCAAAGCAGCTTATATATGTCTCCTCTCCTCCATTTTGTATTCAAAACTACCATGTAAGGTAGATTAGACTGACAATTGTGTTGAGTGGTCAGAGGTTGCTCAGCAAGTTTCCATGGCAAAGTAAGGATTCAAATCCAGCTATCCTACATCCTCATCTGATTTCTAACAACTACTACATGCTGACTCTCTCAGTTTTAGACTGAAGCCTATTAATATGTGCACATCTTATTGCAGATTTTCAGAGCAGTAAGCCTTTAATCTTGACTTTGGATTCTGTGCCTACTTTGCGCACCATTCTTTTCCCTCCAATGCATTTATTCTGCAGCTACAATAAAAAACCCCACGCTTTTATAAATTGGGGTGGAATGTTACTTGTGGTGGGTGGTGTCCAAAGTTTTTCTAAAAAAATTGCACAATTGCCTTATTGCAGCTGTGCAGTAGCATCCAGCAAGTGCCTTCCATTTAAATCTGTATTGTTCAGGTTTTGTACATTTTAGAGTTAGTTCACTAAATGAAAGAGAACAGTAAGGAATGCAGACAAAGCAGGAAAACCCAACATTGACCAGACTTTAAAAAAAAAAAAAAAACACCAAAACCTGACAAGCAGCTATGAAGCTCCATTTTCCATGCACTAGACTAGGGGGATTCTTTGCTGTGTTACCAGCCACTGTGAAAAATGGGAAAGAGTCAAACGATCTCATAATATGGTGGAAAATGTTGAATGTACAGAATACATGGTAGAGCCCACTGACACTAGCAGTGCAAGCTGTGATAATTGGCAACATATGTGTGCATGCACATTACCTATGCAAAGTCAGCTGCAACTATTCCACACAGGGCTACAATTTGCATGGGAGGGGAGTCCTCTGGCAGAAGTGCTAGAGAGCTTTCTTAGTCTTGTTTCCCTGAATTGAAAAAAAAAATGGATATTTTCACTGATGTCCTAGCACAGCTGCATAGTAATTCTACTTTCCTGCCCTTCCTTGGAAATTTGCAGTATTTTCTCTTTGTGATTCTACATAGGTCATGATCTTAGCAGCTTTTTAGAGCCTGTCCTGTGCAAAAGTATAGATCCCAAGCAATTCTTAAGTTTGGCAGTTTGCAGAATGTCCATGTGGCTCAGCCGCCGTTTTAATGTTAGGTTTCCAGAGACTGCCAAAATGCCCCACCCCCAAAAAAGCTTTGTTTAAACATGAAAAAGAAAAATATTTTCAAAGCTTTAGGTTTCCCATGCCTGAAATCCGTATTTGTTTGTTTTTGCAAATTGGGACACTGCTGTTTGCCTCCTTTCCAGTCCCCCTTTCAAATCAATAATAGCAGGGAACTAAACCTTGTGCAGCTTCTTTTAAACTCTCCCCCCCCCCATCATCTTAGGTTTTTAATTCAGTGATCCAAAACTAGTGATAGTCTTATATCACTAGACTCATGCCACTTGTTAAAAACAATTAAAAACCAAGGAGGAAATGGAGCTTGTACACCGATGATGTGGGGAGGATGGCAGAAGGTGCAGATTGACTGGAATGTGAGTGAGGGAGTAACATTTGAGTGGCGGCAAAAGGGTGGTGGGGGGGGGGGAATCCAAGCAAATCTGTATGCTTTTGAGGGTGCTTGAGGGGGATCCCCCACTGATAACCACACAGATGAACCACCCAAGAAAACAAGCTGCTTCATTTTGTGAGTCATGCATAGAGCGAGTACCCGAACCAATTTAGAACAAACCACGAATCAAATATTTTAGGCATGAATTGTGATTCATGCTTCATCATGCCCATCCCTACTCAGGACATTAAGGCTAGGGCCGTTGTCCTTCTAGGATCTCCTAATAGGGCAGCGTATCCTAGTTCATATGGACAATATGACAGCCAAATCCTATGTCAGCAACTTGGAAGGGCACCATATTCAAGTTACTCCATACAAGGGCAAAGCTAATTATGCAATGAGCAGAGACCCACCTGAGGTCAATCAAGTATCTTCTTAGGACAGGATAACACATTGGTGAACTGCCTCTAACTGCCTCTGTTAGAAGGCCTGTAAATCAAGTAGAATGAATACTGAGCAAGGCAGCCTTCCAGCAAGGCAACCTTCCAGCAGATATACCACAAATTTGGCAAGGTGGAAGCGGACTTTTTTTGTGATGGAGCAAAACTACCAAGTTCCATGATTCATTTCAAGGATTAGAGCTCTGCTAGCCATAAGTAGCAGAATCAGCTTCTGTACACCTTTCCTCCTATGCAGCTTATCCAAAGGATAGTAGACCTCAAGGCAGAAGTAATGCTTGTTGCATCATGATTCCTGATCAAGGAAGCACCCTCACTTCTTTGATCAATCTGCCTCAGATTCATTGTTTCCCTACGTGGAGCCTGAACACAGTGCTCATGGCTCTCTCCTGGCTTTTTGTCCTTGCAAAGACTTTACTTTCAAAACCATCTTTCTAGTTGATATAACCTCAGCCAGCAGGGTTTCAGAACATAAAGTTCTCTCTGTGGACAATGAGCTCTGTGTCTTTCATAACAATAGAATAGTGCTCCATCCTTTGTCCCAGAGATAGACTCTGCCTTTCATAGGCATCAGAGCACCTTATCCTCCCTTCCTTCTGCCCAGGTCCCAATCACCCTGAGGAGAAGGAGTGGCACCGTTTGGATGTTAAGAGAGCACTGAGCTTCTACCTTGATAGAACTAAGTCCTTTCATAGGACTGACTCTGTTTGTCTTTTTCAGGAAGGCTTCCCTAGGACAGAGAGCCTCTACTTCTACCATTAGTAGGTGAGTTAGAGGCTGTATCCTTCTTGCTTACAAGTCCTCAGGTCTTAACCCTTCTCTGGGTGCTATGGCACACTCCCTTGGAGGAGTGGCAACCTCTTCAGCCTACAGATCCCTTTCTTCCTTAGAAGTCATGTGTAAGGCCACCACCTGGAGGTCCATCCATTCCTTCACCAGGCAATGCAGGACTGATAAATTCACGCCGTAGTGGCTCCCTTTAATGTAAGAGTCCTACAGCATGTCTTCTCAGTCTAAGAGCTGAATCTCTTTCCTCTTTAAGAGATGAGTCTCTTCCCTCCCTGGAGCACACTACTTTGCTGTGTCCCAGAAGTTGAGACTGCCCCACCCTGGACCACAGGAGAATGGAAGATTTGCCTCACTTACTGTGAATCTTTCTTCTCAGTGGTCAAGTGTAAGGCAGTCACTTCCCAACCAAGGGTAGAATTCTTGAACCAGCTCTTGGAGTAAAGTAGACATGCTGTCTGGACCTAGGGCTTCCTCACCCTCCTTCCATTCTTCCTCTTCCTGGTGAGGTTCTCTGGGAGTTGTTTCTACATTATGTTCGTGCCTCCACACTGTTATGTCATTCCCCCGCCTCAACTGTTAGAGTTTGTTTCTTAGTTTATGTATAAATGCTTGAAAGAAGGAGCTATACTGCTTTGGGACCAGACTGGGATCTGAGAGAGAAGCCCCTCCTCCCTAGGAATTGCACAAAGACCAGTGACCCTGCCTGCCTATAGGGAGGAGCTTCTCCCAGAAGTTGAGACTGCTCTATCCCTGGACGACCAAGAAGTAAGATTCACAGTAAGTGAGACAAATGTTTTGTTTGCCCACACCTACCAAAAAACCCTAACTTCGCCCACACTGACCTTAGGACAAGAGTAATTAAAGAGATGGTTTAATTTTGATTCAACTGCCAAATATGCCCACAAGCTTCTGGTGGTAGCAAATGCTAAAAGGTTATTTTCTCCTGTATGGTAGGACAAAAGTTAGAGAGGTGAAGCCTTCATTGTAATTTAGTGGTCTGGGATAGGGGTCAACTGGTTAAACTCCCATGGTAGAACCCAGAACCTGCAATACCTGTTCTGCCATACTGTGAACATCCATGATTATAGATTTGGATTCTAATGCTTTTCATCCTAGTAGAGGGGGAAGAGGTTATTTCTTCTTGAAACACTGTCTTGTCCTTAATGTTCACAAAATACTTCTACTTTATTTACATGGCTTTCACATCTTGCACACCAGTTTCAATTTGTTTTTGTTAATCTCTGCCTTTTTCATTTCTCAGCATGGTATTGTGTGAGCATTCATCGTTGTTAGCCACATCATTAAGGTGCAAATATCTCCTTAATCTTATCATCCTGATGGGTAAAAATATTATAAATGGAAGCTGAATGTTAAAAAGGTAGAAAATATATTTGATGCCTTAAATGATTCTTAATACAGTAAAATATTATTCATGCTGTAGACATAAGAACTAGAATTAATGATCTATCATGTGTCATATAATTCCAGATTTGTTTCAGCTTTTTTATTTGTGCTGTTTCTACTGACTGAAACCATTCCAAACTGGCCATTTTTGCCTAAATAGTAAAGTATTCAGGTTTACTGGTTGTTACAGCTACTTTGCCTTAACAGAAGTAAGGAAATATAAATTTAAATAACTTCCTAGAAGACTGTGTTTACAACAAGGAAGCTCGTGTTCTCCTTAGCAAGCGATAGTGCAAAAAAAATGATACTTTGTGAAACCCATAGGACAACACTTAGACCATCATTTACAGGCACACACACCCATCACAGATTACTGGATGGATAATTGTTAACAGAATAAAACTGCATATGTGCCACATGACGTCTACCCAGCTATACTAGGAAATGTAAAGCAATAATGAGTAGCATAAGGTGAGAGCATACCTGGGTCTGAGAATGTACATTGATGGTTTTCAGCAGGATGGAACACAAACAAGCAGGATACCTGTCAATCACACTCAGGAACTCATTGTCCATACTCCCAACAGTTTTCAGATCAACTGTTTTGGAGGATAGATGTATTTTAATTATTTTCTGGAGTCTTTGTTGCCCTTTTCCTTCTTTGTATGCAAGAACATAGAAATTAGCTAGTCTTTCAATTCACGCAAGAACATAGAAATTAGCTAGTCTTTCTTGTTTTTGTTTTTTTAAGTAGGGCTTTGCTAGGTCTCTGATTATGTGAATGTAGAGTTGGAGTATTACACTTCCAGCCTAAACGACCATTCCGTTGTAGCCATTTTTGAACTCCATTACAAATGAGTGCTTTTAATAATTGAACTGTTTCTACCAAAACCCAGACATAATCTGTTCATATTAGTTGGATTATGCCAGCCTTGCAAGGAAGTTCATGCAAGTTAGCCCACCAGCATATTTACCAATTTTACAGTGCATGTGTTTTAGTGACTTGTGACCCAGTGTTTGCAAAAAGATGGGTTTCCTTGCTTTCCTCCTTTCCTGGGAGTTTGCCAAGCTCACGTTGGCACTGGTTTTCAAAGCCAGAGACTTATCCAAGAGCAAAAGGAAAGAGCTTCTGACCACATGGAAATTTCATTTGCCAGCAAGTAAGCCCACTTACATGAAATACAGGAAGGGTATGATGGAGAGGGGGAAAATGCCAGTCCTCAGATTTCAGATACCATTAATTATATAGAAATCATGATGACCTTTGAAATTGACCACTGCCAGATCCACATTCCAAGTGATCAGATAGAATGGGGACATGGTTTGGTCCATTAGGGAAACTTTCTTGCACATGCAGGGATTTCTGCAAAGGGCCAAATAGCATCCCCCCCCCCCAAGTTTCATATCTGGTCTGGAAAATGATTCATGGGAGGCTGAAGTCCCTTTTCCACATGCACCAAAGTTGCAGTATGAATCAGGCATCATCCACACAAGAACTGAAAACCTGCAGCTCACACCTGTTACACAAGCTGGATATCCTAGACCCAAGCTTCCTACTCTATAATGTGTAAAAAGAAAGTTAGATAAAATCAGATTAGGGGTATCACCAAATAAAAAGTGAAATTGCAAGGTGGAGTAACTGAACTAAAGCTTGGGAGAGTGAAAATGTTTTTCTCTGACACCTAACAGAATGTAAATGGTAGCACATAACCTTTCGTGGGAAAGGAATTCCAAGTTTCTGTCGCACTCTAGAGAGAAAGCTTAGATTCTAGTGCTTACTCACAATCTAGAATACTGTTAGACAATCATGCACCATAGGACCAAGTTTCTTCAGTGGAAGCACCTAGGCTATGAAATTCTCTGCATACACAATTAGCTCCCAGGAGGCTAGTTAACATCATTTTATTTTGATGGGATTTTGATCTGGTTAAAATATGAATGAATTCCAGGACATACTTCTGAGTTTCTTTCTTTCTGATTAACAACTCCTGAACTTTTACTGGATGTTTTTCAGTCTTATTGTTTTGTTACGTGTATTGAATTATTATGATTTTATACGATTTTATGGTTTTTAAAGAAGTTATGTTTCAAGCTACTTCAAGGATCTTGAAACCAAAAAAGTGGGATTTAAATATTTTAAATAACATCATCTTACAGTGCTGGGATGGAAAATGTTGTCTTATTGGCTGAGGTGGTCTTGAGGGAACGCAGTCTTTCAAAAGGCTGCATTTCTAGCTGGTTACTAAACTGGGTTGCATTTTAGGTATCAGGCAATGTCGATGGGTGCATACCACATTCATTAATGGAAGAGAATATAAGCAATGAAGGGCACAATTTTGTTCTCCCAGGAAGATGACTGCTATGGACAGATCAGCACCACAGGAAGAATGCCTTCACACTCAATTCACAAAATTAGGCCAAGGAAAGCAACTGCTAGGGTAGATCAACAACCTTCTCTTCCAGTGGCTTTTCTTGCATTTTTAATACATAAAGTGTGTTCTGATGTGTCCCCCAAGCATTTTTAAATTACTACAAACAAATATGCCATTATGTCCCATGAGAATGCAGTCTCAGCTGTTCTACTTGAAAAAAGTAACATTTGCATGCCAAAAAGGTTGCCTGGATCTGGCTAGTAGGTGCAAAGGGGAGGCAACAATTTATATAATACTGTAGACAAATTCTTGGTTAATTCTCTAATGCAAATGAAGTATGGAATGAATATAAAAATACAGCAGAGCGCTCACTAACAATGAGGAGTTCTACTACAATATCAGTTTCTTTATCCTAAAGTATGATAAACATGTGAAATGTTTCTAGGGCAAAAGATGCATCACATTGCAACTTTCTAAATTTAGCATTTGCAAGCCAGTCTTTGAAATTGTGAGTGGAATACACTTTTCACTGACGGTACTGCCCATTCTACTGATACAACAATGCATTTTATCTCATGAGATGCAATAGCAACCACATTATTCGTTCTATTACAGTTTCTTTCTATGACTGCTGCTATTCATTGTTCTTGCTAAGCAAAAATTCATTGAAATCAATGGTGCAAATATCCCATTTAGTTTAATGAGACTTTGCCACTTATTAAGAGAACCTTATGAATATTAAATACTTTGAGTAACAAGCTTTTATTGTGAAGCAACACGTTTGTTTTATGTGGAACTGCTAGCCAAACTTAAAATTAATACAATGGAATAGACGTAAAAATTTATTATCCAATTTCA
>NC_083228.1:46896355-47061355 GCF_032191835.1 Heteronotia binoei | reverse complement strand
CTTCATGCAATTTTCCCCAAAATTCATGTAATAAATAAACCCAATTCAGATAAGTTCAGATGTTACTTGAGGCATGCTGCTGCTGTTAGAAGCAGAAAAACCAACAACCTGGGATCACAGTTCATATTGCAGGCAATACAAAAAAACGGACACTGTGATATACTGGCTAACAGTGTTCAGTAAAACCTTTTTAAGAGTCATAATCTTTTGTACATATTATAAAGAAGTACAAATTACAATATACAAGAAAGGTCCATCCAGTAAGCATCCCGATATAGGCTAATTTTTTTAAAAAAAAACTTCCTCAGGAGTATTCCTATTTCCTTCAGGGTTTTCAGCCTTTGGTTACAATTCAGTGTTAAGACTCTCTGCAACATCTTTATTTTCTTCAAAATCTGTCCTCTTCTCAGTATCACTTAAGTGTTTATATTAGGAGCAAGCCAGTCCTGAACTTCTTTTCTAACCAGATGCAAAAGCCTTCTGGATTTTTCTGGCATAATGCTCTCTAAAATATTTATATTAGGAGCAAGCCATTCCCTTTGATGGCAAAATGAACATATGAACATATGAAGCTGCCTTCTACTGAATCAGACCCTGGGTCCATCAAAGTCAGTATTGTCTTCTCAGACTGGCAGCGGCTCTCCAGGGTCTCAAGCTGAGGTTTTTCACACCTATTTGCCTGGACCCTTTTTTGGAGATGCCAGGGATTGAACCTGGGACCTTCTGCTTCCCAATCAGATGCTCTACCACTGAGCCACCGTGCCTCCCCGATAGTACTCAATTCATATAGTAATTTAGGAGCAAGCCAGTCCTGAACCTCTTACCAGATGCACAAGCCTTCTGGAGCAAGCATAGTTATGAATGTTTATCTTATTTATTTACATCCTGCTTTGGTAAGTTGCTTGTCAATACAAAGAAGCTTACAAAGGCAAGGGAAATCAAATAGAGTTGTAATTATGTGATTATATTTATTACATGAGACCAAGTTATTAATTTTTATCCCTTGGCGTATACCAGAATTTCTCATTTATATGCTGCTTTGTATATACAGGGTACACTGATACATATAAGTGCTCTAGCTTGTTCTTTTCAGATAAGTATTGCTTTACAATACAGAACAGCAGGGCTTTTTATGAGCAGAAATGCAGTTCTGGCTGGCTTGGTGTCAGGGGGTGTGATCTGATATGCAAATAAGTTCCTGCTGGGCTTTTTCTACTGAAAAAAGCCTGCAGAACAGTATATGTGGTGAAGAATTTGAATTGCTTTATATGTGTGCCCTGTGATGAATGAATTTTATATTGGTCTTTTAGTTAAATTCTCTCTTGCTTCTTTAACATAAAAATCATTGTCTTTAGTCACATAATTGAGATGATGCTTTTACTTATATTTTAGTAATCAATGAAGTGATGGTATGTGTGTGTGTGTGTGTATATATATATATATATATGGGTTTTTCCCTCTGATTTGTAATGTGTACTAGGCTGTGTGTGTGAGTTCCTTTGGCTGCTCTGAATTTAATTCACTTGAATAGGGGTTTTTTTTCCTGGAGTTTCTTGTGCCTTTTTCTTTGTTATGCTTATCTGCCCTTTTTAAAGCCTTTTTTGAAATGTTTCTAGACAGGTTTTAACCAATTTTGCTTCTGCATGCCCATCTTATTTTCTTTGCAGCGCCTGGATAGCTTGTTTGCAAAGTTTACTTGGCCACAAGGTCCCCTGGGGCTTGATTCAGGACAGCATGTGCTTGCAGCCCTTGAAACTATGTCAGATAGTCCCCAGATCCTAAAAGGTTGGCTACCCCTGAGATAAAGCATCATATTTAATGGCCTCATTTTTCCCCCTTTTTAAAATGTTTGTTTTTAATACCTGTGTCAAAAAACGATGTGTGCCTAGTTTTTTCATGTGATTTTTTTTCTCCCCCCCCCCCCCCCATAGACTGTCATAGTAATTATAAATTACAATAGAACTGTAAAGACTTGGGGGCTGATACATACTAAACATTATGAATTTTCAATATCTAGACCACTTTTTGAAATCTGAATGGGCAAACTATCATCCTTCTGTGTGCTGGTGTGATGCACGCATGCTCGTGTGGATATTGTATATATTTGCAAATGGAATATGCATGCTTAACTGGAATTTGATTGTCTTCTAGATTTTTAAAATGGATTTTTACAAGTAGGAAAATGATTTCTTTGCCTCATAACTTGATTTAACAATCTAACTGAAATCTTCCTGGATGCAAGTGATTGCATTATAATTACAAGATTAGTCATTACTTTTTAAAAAAAATTAAAAAACCTCCAAATGTTGTATAGATTATTTTAGAAGCTAAATACTATATTTCCATGAAATCAAGTTTCAGATACCACTATATAGCAAAAAGAAACACCCACAAACAATATTACCAGCTTTTTGGATGATTTTTAGACATGAAAAAAAGGAAGATTTAGTAAAAATCAGCTTCCTTCATTGTGAGGGGGGAATTACTACATATAGGCACAGAGGTAAAATTCTTGAACAACTGTGGCAACCATGCATGTGCACGAATGAGTACACACGCCGTGAGAAAATCTATTGTGTCATGAGTATTGTATTACTGTGGAAGGAATGCTTCACACCAAGCAAGGTTAAAGAAAAGCATCTTAGCCTACTATTTCACTGTAGCAGCCATGAACCTTCCCTATAAAATGTTTTCAAACAGCTATGGCAGAGGGGACAGAGGACAGCTGGACTTAGGCTGCTTGCCTTGGCCCCAGTGGTACAGAAGGGGAGACAATGAGAGTTCCAGTACAGTGGATCGAAAAGTGTGTTTGACAGCCAGGTGAGCTGCTTGTTTTGCTTATAATCCCCAGGGTGCTTGAGACTCTCTTTGGAAGGGGAAGAAAGGTATCAAAGCTGACTCCAGAGAGATGAAATGGGCCTGAAGGGTTGATGGTGCTGTCCCTTATGTGAAGCTAAGAAGGTCTAGGAGGCTCGGATATTCACATTTTAGTCTCAACCAGGGTGCAGAAAGATCCTCATTTAATTTTTGCTGAATTTAGGAGGCAGTTGTTTGATATATTTGAAAGCAGGAGCAGTATTTTCCAATCTAAAAAGCTAGCCTTACAAATATTAAGAGGAGAGGGAAAAAAGCAGTGTACGGATTCTCTCTGTTTCCTGTATCAGAGAAAGAAATGTAGAACTTAAGGTAAGTTTGCATAACTCAAAATTGTGCTACTTCTTTGCTTAAGTCTATTATTAAAGTATAGCTGCTGAAAATACATTTGCGGGGAAGGCTTTCACTACATCAGCAAGAACCCCATCCGCACTTGTCATTCACCTAACTTCTGAAAGGGAGAGCAATTGGAGCAAGGCCTCCATTGGTGAGCTGAGTGGACTGCCAGGTTCTTAAGGGAGAAGACAGTATTTCACGTATCCTAGTCTCAGGCTGTTGAACTTCATAGTTTGGAACCAGTATTCTGAATTGCATCCCAAAACAAAGAGATTATAGGCAAAATATCTATAGTGCAGCAGCCCCCCATCCTCCAGTAACCTAGTTGCTTGAGTTTCTAAATGCTCTTCAAAAGAATAATACATGGCAATAACCTAACCTGGACTTTACAAAAACATGGATAACTGACAAAGTATCATATTTGCACCAATTCAGTTAATTAAAGGCATTTTATGCCTTGGGTTCTACTTGGAGAACAGGTCTGCAGCCTTTTTTACCTGATTGCAGATTTTGTGGAGCCTTGGTTAAGACGTCTTCCAGTGCCCTTGCATACACACTGATTACATAAACATCTTTCTTGAAGAGGGAGTGATTTTGCTCCACAGCCTCCATCAGCATGCTCTGGAGATTCCTGGGGTGCTGCAATCTAGACTGCTAGTGAAATGCCTCTTCCTGGATGCCAGCAGGTCTTTGAGCTTTTCTCTGACTCCCATAGGATAAGTTTCTTCTCTGCTTCCCTCTCTGGCCCTGTCTGGATTTTGAGTCCAGTGGCAAGGAAACATGAGATTGTGAACCTCCTCCACAGAACAGCTACAATCCAGTTTTCTTTCCTGCTCAGAACCTGGTTGTAGCTTTCTTTATATTCTTTACTCTTTTCCCCCATATCTTTGTATGAGCCCTGGAACCAGGTGGCCACTCAGTTTCATTAGAGGAGACCTGCCCCAGCCCAGACTCTCTTCTGGGGTGAAATAACAAAGAGTGAGGGGTAAGAAAGGTGACTCCTCAGGGATGGCTGCAGTGATGTCAGCAGCACCTGTACGTCCCAGAAACCATCTGTGATGCTGTGGCATAGAAAATACTTGGAAGATCCTAGCTCCCTGGAGGGAAATAGGGAAATGGGTACTCCTTCCCTGATTTGTCAGGGGAGTCTCTCTAACAAAAACCCTTGCCAGGTATTCAGGCCTGAGGGTCTGAAAATGGGTAAGTTTAAAAAAAAATAGAAGACACCCTCATTTTCGTTCCAAATCTTGCTCCAAATCCCTCTCTGAGGCTCATAGAAACTAGGATGAATCTGGTTCCAGCTCTTCCTCTCAGCTTAGGCTGTTTCTCTCAGATGTCTTCCCCAAAGTCCTTAGGGTTCTAGAAATCCAGGAGGACTACCAGGCATGTCAGGAGAAAGTGGATACTTAACCAGTTGGGTCATAGGAGAAAGTGGATACTCCATAAAACCCCCGGCAGGAAAGATGCTTAAGCTGTCAGCTGTGGATGCCCCTGTGGCAGACTCAGTCTTCTCTTCAGTCATTCAAGATTATTCAGATGGTCTCCGTAGGGATCCAGGTGATAAACACAGTGACCTGGCACTGAAGGAAAGTTTCAAGGCCTCAGAGACATGCTTGAGAGCCTCTCTGGCTAGTTCATTGTTTGCCTGAGCCCCGTGGGCCAGAGACCTGGCAACAGCATTCTCAGAGATTCTCAAGGTGCTGAAATACAAATTTTAAAAGATCTCCCTAGCTGTGGCAGTTGATTCCTTGGACTGTCTGTCAACTTGTCAGCCAAAGCTGAGGCCTCAGATATCATGTCACAATGTAATACATTATTTAGCTGATGGGAATCAGGTGTCACAGGTCATTCCAGATTGGTCAGTGATACCCTTGTAGGGAACAAGTTTTGGGGGGAGTATTCAGGTAGCCGGCTTGAGGTTGACTCAGTCTTCCTTCCAAGGTCAGTAAAATGAATACCCAGCTTGCTGGGGGGAAAGTGTAGATGACTGGGGAAGGCAATGGCAAGGTAAAAAGTCTGCCATGAAAATGTTGTGAAAGCAACATCACCCCAGAGTCAGAGATGACTGGGAGTTGCACAGGGGACTATCTTTACCTTTTTATTTAGGTAAACACCTGGTGGAATCAAAAGACTAAAAGAAAGTTGCCCAGGCTAGGTGAACAGAAGAGAAAAATCCACAAAAATCTTGATCCTTTTGGGACAAAAAACCTAACTTTGGGCAACAATCTTGCAGGAATTTTAAGAGCAAATGACAGCAGTGCAGAAATGGTGCCACATTCAATAAGAATCTCACTTCCTCTAAACTGGAGGAACAAAAGAAACATCTACATGATGCCAGTGTGACCAGCTTGGAGGGCAGCTCCAGCAATTTCCCCCAAGTTTGGGTAAACTCCCATTTTAGATTGCTGGGTGCTAGATATTTCTGACCCTGTTGGTAAGCAATCCAGCACCTGCTCAATACAGAGGCAATCAAACCAGTTCTGGAAGCCAGCAAGCAGAAGGGGTATACTTAATCTTTTTTCTTCTTCCTCAAAAAGTGGAGATTAGAGAGCCATCCTCAATCTAAAGTGGCTGTATTTAAGGATAAAGAAGTATTAATTCTGGATGGAACCTCTTACGTCTATCATAGTGGTGTCTGAGAAGGGAGATTTCCATGACTCACCTCCATATTCCCATCCATTCATCACACAGGCATTTTCTTCAATTTACCTGCACAGGGCAGTACATCCAATATTGAGCCTTGCCTTCTGGTTGCTTGTCTTCCCCAAAAGTGTTCACCAAAGTATTAGTGACTGATGGGTGAGGCTTTTGACTCAGAAAGTTTCCATCATCCCTTGTTTGGACAACATTTTGATAAACATCTCTCTCATTTTTACAAGGCTTGTAGGATGTAGTCATAATTGTTCAGTGCCTGCAGAACCAGCAAAAGAGTTGTCTGCTGCCTTCACAGGATCAGGTCTTCCTATTTCCAGAATGGCATAAGACAATCAGAACACTGATTTCTTGAAGTATTTACCATCCTCAATAGAACTTAATGTCTCTCACATGTCTTCCGGGGAAGTTGGTATCATGCCAAGATATGATCCCCTTGGCTAGGTTTCATACAAGACCTCTGCAAAGGTTCCTCCTTCTTTTCCAGATACATATTTAGAAGAAACAGTTAACCTTCCCAGTTCTTCCTCAGGGTTTCTGAAAGGAGCTTGGGTAGTGGAGACAGATAGACTATCCCTTACTTCAACTCTCAGGACCCTCAGTTCTACTCATGGCAGGTGCTAGTCTCATCTGTCATGAGTAGAATGGGGATCCTGCTCCCATGGTTACTAGCCCAAGGAACATGGAGCAAGGAAGAAAGCAGGATGACTATCAGTTGCCTGAACTGAGGGCTGTAAAATAAGACATGATTTCTTGTCAAACTGATCTGGAAGGAAAAGGCTTACTGATTCACACAGGCAACATGCAAGCCAAATTATATATCCAGTGACAGAGGGGAACTTGAGTTAGATCTCTTTACACAGAATCTAATGGCAATTGGATTAGCAGTTGCACCCAGAAATGTTCCAACAAATAAAGATACAAATTATTGAACAAAGAATTTGGGGGGGGGGGCGGTATCTTGCATTAGCCACCCCCCTATTGTACACTGTTTCCCCACTTGGAATCTGAAGGTAGTTTTTTAAGGCAGCCTTTTGAACCGTGGCCGCCTGCCTTCTTAGGTGCTAACCACGTAAGTGAGCTGAATTCTTTGTTAGTCAACATGGAACTGAATATATATATATATATATATATATATATATATATCCATCCTGAACTGGCAAGCAAAACTCAATTAAGAATTAAATTAATCTATTATAATTTATCATTATCCCAAGTAATCCATTTTGTCCCCATTACTGCTTGCAGACATTACAGAAATATACATTTAGTCTGACTTGTGCAGTAAAATGTTTTCAGTTATCATGCCTTTTGTGGGAAACGTCCTCTGTTGATAATTTTAACAATGTGGTTTTTAGGGTTTACCAGCTATTTACCATGTGTAACTTGTGTTCTTTGGTTTTAAATACTAGCTTATACTGCGGTGTGGGCTTCATTAATGCTTTTAAATACATTTATTTTATATATATTGTGGTTATGGTTACCATAAGGAAGGGAGCTCTTCTTTGACATTATTCTTGTTTCAAAAAATACTCTGGCATTGCTCTCTCCAGTGCCTGGTTTATTTTCGAAATGTATTTGCTAAGAGATAGAACAGGTCTTGCCATATATTGGCAGCATTATGGAGTTAGATTCTTGGCTAACATCCCTGGAGATCATGAACGATCACACTCGTTCATGGTAACAGAACTAAAAGTAACACATACTGAAGATTGGTTCCACAGTTCCGCAGCATTATTTATTTAACAATGAATGAGTATATAACAACTCTTAAAATTCCAGTTCAGCATATATAGCATAGAGCTGCCTTCCAAGGTAATTTGGAAGGCTATTAAACCACAAAAATAATGTTTAGGGGCATGTACGTGTATTAATAATTTCAGTTACAAAAGCAGAAAACAGAAAATCTGGGTTATAATTATATTGCAGTTGCCTTTTGTATTCTAGCTGCTGGTAGCATGTGGGAAGGTTTCTACAATTACGCAGTGTTTTATGGTAAGAGTAGCAACAATAGTGAGTCTAGCCTTTGACAGGTTAATGGCAAACCTAGATATGACACTGGAGATTGATAGCTACTCTCCCTTGTTAAGTTCCTAAAGCTACTCTCCCTTGTTAAGTTCCTAAAGCCATCAGTTGCCAACGATTGTCCTAGACTGGCAGGAAACAAGAGCGACAGTATTGACCTAAAATAATGCCTCCCGGTAAAGGATTAGGGCACCTGGGCTTGGAGGTGAATGCCAACAGTCCCCAGTCCCCAGACTGAAGTGATCTGAGCAGAGTGTGTGGTTATATTCATCCCAATTCCAGCAGTTGTGGTCTCATACTTGCCTGCTCTTCATCTCTTCTGGTCTAAAAGAGCCTTCTGCATGTTACGGGGAAGAGTTTTGCCCGGTATGCAGGAAGCAGCTATGGTATTCTGCCTAGGCCTTTTCTAGTGTCTCATGGGCACCAATATTTATTAATGGGTGCTGTTGACAGTGAAGTGAAGTTGAAAATGCTATTACAGTACTAATGATTGATGATTTTAAAAAATCACTAACTTTTTGAGTTTAATACAGAAAATGTTTTAGCCTTTCTTCAGAAGAAGGTACTACTTGATCAAGCAGTCATTTCTTACCTTGAGAAAATGAATTCCTGGAATTGCAAGACTGCATGGGTTGAGATATGAGGGGGTCAAAATTGTGCTTTTTTCCTCTTTGTAAGTGCACTTTATCCTCTTTGTAAGTGCACTTTCCCTGACAGAAGTGAAAGGGGAGGGTGAGTTTACTCCACTCCAGGCCTTGAATTCAGCAGCAGCTCACAGCTCCTAAACCTTTCTGATGGTTCCCCCTTGTCCTCCCCACCTTGTCCATTGAATAGTAGGTGCAGCTGCATAACAATCCCTGGATGAGTTCCACCACCTATTTTTCTACAAAACGACCCCTGCTCCACTCCCTGCCACAGTCTCCTAGAATTCCTGGGGTTAGAATGGATGGGGGGTGGGGACCACAGGAAAGATCCACAGTCCTTATACCTCTGTATTGCTGTATGCATCCCTTAGAGACTTAGTAGCCAAATGAGAAGGCATGCTACAAACCAAAGTAGACTATATTGTGTCCCTGAGTCCACAAAAGGCCATTTTTGCTCTTGGGTGGGAAGACAGGAACCTCTTTCCATACCATGGCCCCCACAGGACCAGCTCCTGCAGCATTTAAAACAAAAAACATAAATGGGATCTAATATTGAAGAAGAAGAAGAAGATATTGGATTTATATCCCACCCTGTACTCTAAATCTCAGTCTCAGAGTGGTCACAATCTCCTTTATCTCCCCCCCCCAACAGACACCCTGTGAGGTAGGTGGGGCTTAGAGAGCTCTTACAGCAGCTGCCCTTTCAAGGACAACTCCTACAAGAGCTATGGCTGACCCAAGGCCATTTCAGCAGCTGCAAGTGGAGTAGTGGGGAATCAAACCAGGTTCTCCCAGATATGAGTCCACGCACTTAACCACTACACCAAACTGGCTCTCCAGTTCCAAGTGACACACTTAGGGACATGGCATAATCTAGTTTGACCCTATGTATCCCTTGGTTTTCTTGTTCCCAGCATTCCAAGAGTATAGCCTAATACTAGTAACATGCTGCACCTATTGACCCATTCTAAACAGCAGGGGTGGCCAGCAGTAGCTCTCCAGATGTTTTTTTGCCTACAACTCCCATCAGCCCCAGCCAGCATGGCCAATGGTTGGGGCTGATGGGAGTTGTAGGCAAAAAAAAATCTAGAGAGCTACCGTTGGTCTCCCCTGCTATACAGGATGGTGCCAAAGACACTTTAAGATTATGGCCTGAAAAATCCTCTCCATCCCCAAACAGCCAGACAAACAAAGAGTTCTGGAGAAGCTGAAAGCCTGCCCACTGTGTTGTGCTATTTTGGTTGGTCTTTAATAAAAGTCATGACTTCAGTTGTTGGATTCTGCTATGTACTAATATGGCCACCTCCTATTTCTGTTGGCCTATGTTATGTTGCAGCTTAACCCAACGTGCTATCCCTTGTTATGAATGCATCCCAAATTCAAGATCACTGCTGTGGAATTCTAAGAAAGTGCTTTATTTTTCATGTGCTAACAGTGTGTTGGTAAGGCCATATTATTATGAGAGAGAAGTTTTCTGTGTCTTTGGGATAGATATTTGGGTGTGTTAGTGCTTAGAGTCTTTGCAGATTTCTCAGCTGTGCCTTGTGCAGGTGAGATGTTTGTCAAATTTGCATTTAGATCGAGATCAATGCATGGCAAGGCAGCAGTGCAAACAAACCCTTAATCTTTCAGGTAACAAATTACATTTAAACGCAGTGCCCTTGGCACTATAGCAATACCTAAACAAACTGCAAAGTGGATAGTACTGCAGGACTGTAAATGTTAGATACCATGTAACCTGCACCTTCTAACTTATGCTTCAATGCTTGTCCAGTTATCTCCTCCTTTAGAACCTGTAAGAGAAAGAAGTGCTAGGGGGAAAAAAGAAGAAAGTGGAAGAGAACAAGCTGGAGCTGTCTTTTCAGCTTTTAAACATAACTGTGCCTTTTTCCCCTTTTCTAAAATCAATTAAAACTTAATGGCTGTGAAACATCATTACCATGGTAGATTTTTGTGTAGTTTCAACTATGTATTAGGGGAAGTTAATGCATGGTTGTGACATCATCAGAAAGTAATCACCTGTGTAATTGGAAAGTTTTGTACGCCTTTGTGGGAATTGCTAGCTACGAAACCTTGTGATTGGGTATATCTCACCTGGTGTTATATAAGATCCAAGCCTTGAAAGCCAGGATGTTTAGTGCCAATATGTACGTGCTGCTTTTTGTAGAACTTAATTGACAGATATCTTCCAAGGGACATTAGTGTTAAAAATTTAAATCCAATGACTACATTGTATGTTCTTAATAGCTTGCAATCAAAATACATAAAAGGTTGAAATGTTTCCTACTATGAGTGTATTGAAATCTAAATTTTAGTAACTGTTTTCTTCAGGGGCATGTGGAGTTTTGTGAAGAGCATACCTTAAGAGTTTGACCTTTCCCTTCTGTGAAATGGTACTCCTTGACAAGCTTTTAAAATTAGTTACATCTTTTTAAACACATATATGCTAACTGATTTTTTAAGCTATTTAAGCATGTACACAGTGAGGAGAGGGAGAGAGATACTGCCATACAGCAATAGTAGGAAATAAATGAACTCTTATTTGAAAAATAAATGCGAGACTTGAAAATCATTAATATGATTTATTTTGTTATTAACCTCATTGTCCTTATTAGCATTAAAAGGGTGGCTTTAAAATGAAGGAGAAAAAGCCCTCAGATAGATACTATATCTGTATGGGCGACTACTTCTTAATACCATATATAAACTACAAGAAATTTCTCGCTGACATTGATCAGACTTGAAACTCCATACTTTTTAAATTCAATTCATTATTGACAGTAATATATTTTAACTCAAGAATGTGTTCATTCAGTGCATATTGACTTGGCTTGTTAAAATTTTCACAGTACACGCTAACATCGGATTTTCTGTCACAGTGACTTAAGATGTGGGGACAGCAATGAATGATTCCTGCCACTCAATGAACTTTAACTGGAACCCTGTTTGAATGGTAATAATCTGCTCTTGTAATTGCTATGGAAAAGGAAAAACCTCTAGAGATTTTACATCTAATCATTTATTTATAAATCTATAGATACCAGTCTGCAAAATGCACATTGGGGGTCAACTGTGTGCTGAAAACAATTGCTGGGTATTTACATTTCACAATGTTCTTTTTTTAACAATAGTTGCTGCCTTATATGATCAGTAAAGCACTTTGGTACAGTAGAAAGGCAGGAGCTATGCCCATCATTGCAGTGGCCCTACTGCTTCATTACCAGGGCCTTAGTAGAGACTAAGGATGGGCATGAACTGGCAAAATGGAAGTTTGTGAAGGTTTGTGGGGTCCCGAGAAACCCCACAAACCTTTCCAGTTAATGAACTGGTTTGCATTTTGTAGTTCATGATGCAGTATGGCTTGCAGTTGCTTTTTAAAGATCCCTTTAACTGGCTTTTGCAAACCACACTACTGCAGCACAACTCACAAATTAACTCAGAAGGCAAATGCCTTCTGAGTTCACTCACCAAGTCAGGTCAGCGAGGCTTGCAGAAGCCGTTTAAAGAAACCACAGTCACTTTAAATGCCTTCTCCAAGACCCGCTGCCAGCGCCAGCATGTCTGTCAACATGACCCACACAAACTTCCCAAAGCCACCTGGTTTATAATTCAGAATTCAGTTCATGCCCATCTCTAGAAGAGACCGTTCCTTTTGTATTTGCTGAAAGGTGCATTTTTTCATCTCATTAATTCAATCCACAGTTAATTTCTGCCTAATAATGAACCCATTGGTATTAGTGACAGCTAACTAAACTACTATAGTATGGGTTCCATAACATGAGCAGGATTTCTTTTTTTTTCGTAAGCGTGTGTGTATAAAATGGAAATAAAAATCAGGAAGTTCTTTTTTTAAAGTGAGGAGTTTTAAAAAAAAGTTTTCTAAGTCAGTGACCACATTAACAAATGTAAGGTGTCTAGAACATTGCAGCCGAAGAATGGCTGTCTAGTTCTAATCAGTATATGACAGTTGGCTCTCCCCCCCCCTTAGATCTCATTGCCCCAGCTACAGTTGCCAGGTCACAATGCTGTGGTAAGAGCAAAAATTGGAGCTGGCAGGTTTCTGCTGTCAGGATTTGTCTCCTTTGCCTGCCTACTACTTTTCTGCTAACAGTGCATAACCACAACTTTATAATAGTAGCGTTATTTTCTCAGCCTTGCAGTATTGCTGTTTGCTCCATTGGAGAAAGTGTTCAGGTTGTTTATCCCAGTGGGGCAAACCATCATGGGACTATTTACATTTAGGGAAGGTGGATAAAGATTGATCCACTTTTCTTGTACTGTGTTCCTATTCCAAATCTTCTGCCTGAGCTACTATTAGTGAGAAAAGAAAACCATCAGAGGATCAGCCACACAACTCCAGTGTCTTATGAAGTGTGTTAAGAGTACACACACGTGCACACACACAAGTAAAATTAAATTAATAACCACTGCCCGTGTATACCAAGATTGAGAATTTGGTAGTATCACTTCACTATGGGAATGGAGAAGTTCCCAAAAATAAAGCAGGTGGAAAATAGAATCAAAATCTGTTTAGAAAAAAACAGACCAAGAAAATCAGGAGGCACTTAGAGAGTTGCAAGCATACACACACACACGGAGGAAAATGTAACCTAATACTTAAACAATAAAAATACGCAATAAAGCAGGCCAAATGGAAACATACAAGCCTGTCCAAAGTAGTGAGGGGATCCTGGGTGGAAGGACAGCCAAAAAGGAAGGAACAGGACAAAGACTGAGGTTGGCTCCGGATCTTTGAGGGTCCTTTGTTCAAGCTCCTGAGGGGCAGTAGCAGGAAGCTCAGGGGAATGGCTGCTGCAAAGTTCTGGGGGTTTGGAGGGGGGCTATATTTATATTTGTTTTTTAAACTTCTGGAAGGTGAGCAGCAAGTGGACTCCAAAGCTGGGATTGGCTTGAAGACAAAAGGTTTGAATCTCACTGGTCAATTTGATTCTAACTTTCAGGCAGGAAAATTATAGATGTAAAAGTGACACACCAAAGACAGTCCACACCAGATGACTGGAATAAGCTGGTCACTGCCTGGTCTAGAGGGCTGGTGAAGAACCAGGTGTGAACTGACAATCGTTTGTGAAACAACAGGTTTAAGATTGGAATGATTGCTGACATGCATTGAGAAAACACCCATATTTTTCAGTGGAGAAGGGACTAATTCACTCACCACGCATGTAGGACTATCCAGGCTGTTTTCCTATTGTCATGTGGGGAAATACCTTCAGGCCAAATGGGATGTTGGAATTATTCAGGCTGCTCTCCTTTTGTCCTCCTGGGGAATGACTTCAGAATGAGTGGAATTTTTCTGGAACTCCATCTAAATTTTATTGAAATATTTTGGTTCCCTTACATAAGAGCCTTAAATTTTGACATTTACATGGTCTAAAATAACTCATAATTTTCTTGGGAGTTGATCCACAATCACTGAAATAAGTTTGGACAGAGTTATTTGTCACATTTGCCATCCTTGTACATTTCTACAGCTGTGGAGTCAATTTTTCTTTTCCCTGCACATGGCTTAAATCATGAGGATTTTCAAGGCAGGGTGATGTCATCATCTTCAGTGTCATTATTGGCGGCATCACAGCATCGTTTTTCTTTTTAAAAAAATGGCCCTAAAATATGGATATAGTGCTGTAGTTGTGTAATGGTACCTTAAGCAGATTCTCTGAATTCCCAGCTTTTTTTTTTTTTAGTAAGTCTCTACCCCTTTTCTTATGGTGATATGCCTTTTTTCTTTATATCTCTGCAAGGGGAGAGGCTAGAGATTTTTTTTTTTTAATGAAAGCTGGGAATTCAGTATTTTAGGGCCTTTTTTGAAAAAAAAATGAAATCACTTTCTTGGGGGAGAGGGTGTGGTTTAACAATGGCAAGAGTCCAGTAATTGAAAAGTGGAATGGAAGTGGGTGGGAGTGAGTCAGACAAAGAAATTGGCTTCCAGAAAAAACTTACGGTAGAAGTGGTCTTAAAAGAGCTGGAGAGGGAAACCCGGAGGGGGGGGGGTGAAATAGTGAAAACTGAAGGCACAAAAATGCATGAGGAAATTGGGATAAACTGAAGCAGTATGGAACCAGGACAGATGAAAAAAACCATGTGGAAAAGCTCCTGGTCACACTGAATCTTGGTTTTCAGTTTTAATAACCACCCAAATTGACAACACTTATTCCCATTACGGAAGTCAGAGTACAAACTTCATTGTTCTCTGAACAACTGAACATTCCAAATTATCATCTCAGCCGATTAATGCCAACGAGTTTATTTCTACATGATCAGTACAATTTGGTGATTTTCAGTCAGAGTATGAATTAACAGCAGCATTTTAAGAATAAATATGCACATACAAGGGATTACCATGAACACAGTTTTCCTTGATGTTTCAATCACAGCTGATTGATGGCTGAAGAGACAAGACATGCAAACTTAAAATATATCTCGTTTCTTTGGCAGCGCTGGGAGCTATGTTAGAAAATTCAAATAAAGCTATGGCTAGATGCACAGATCTCCCACATAATTTTATATACTTTGGCTACAAAGACAGAAGGAAAAAATAAATTTATTATACATTTGTTCAGTAAGGGACTGGACTTGCTTCTTCAGTACATACTGTGTCCTCTTATAAAAATTGTGGGAGTTTGCAAAGGAGTTATTGGTTGCTTTATCAGTCCACCTGCGCTTACAAGAAGCATTTTTAGAAAGGTAAAAGCAGTAAGGGTTGGGTGGGACTAGCTGGAGGCATTACCTATCACAGTTCACAACTCAAAGGAGAGTATAAGGCAAAAACCCAGTTTTTTACATACCTGTCAAGCCAGCAAGAGATATCTTCAAAATCCCATCACAGCAGATACCATAAAGAGGCTATGATAAAGTATAATTGCCTGCTAGTGGTCCTTAGGCAAGGAATTAGGGTTAACACAATCACTGATGCATAGGTTAGGTACATCAGATATTTGTTGTAGTGTACTGTATTGCTACCTTTCATTTTTCATTTCATTTTATTTAGTTTATATCCCGCCCTTCCCACCAAATACCTCTACTATTGCCTCATGTATTGGTGTACCTCTTCTGCCTTCAGTGAAAGACAGAACAGACACCAACTGCATATAAATCTGTTGTACCAGATTGTATTGTATTTTTCAGCTACACTCCATCTTCAGGCAGAAACAGCTTTCCACTTCTGCAATTAGTATCTTATTGGCACTGTTTTCATATACTGTATCTAATTGAAAATGGCAGTGCAAGGCTGTCTTACAGGCTTAACAAGATAAGGAGGTAGGTTGCAGATCCAGCTGCACTCTAGAGGTTCTGGTTTGTTTCTTGGCAGTGTAGGTTAGAGTTTTCTGAATTGTGTAACCTAATTGGCAGTGAATATTCACATCTTAATGTTCAGACACATTGAGAAAGGTAAGCTGAAAGGGGGATAAAACAGGAATGACCTTGCGGGGTTTTCCCCCCAAAACAAGTAGAATTTGAGAATTTCAGTATAGTAAATGTTCTTAAAATTCTGTTCTGGACTCACTAGTACCGATTCATTGAAAGTTAAGTCTGATGTTGTGTAGGCTATTATTCTCTTTTAATAAACAATTAGGCATATGGTGGAAAAGAGATCAGCAGAAAGAATGAAGGAACACCCTCCAGCACATCTGATCCTCAGGCTGCCTTCTGCTGTCCCTTTGCATTTTAAAGGGACCACAGCAGAACCCCAACGAACAGCTGAGAGGCAGGAGCAGTCTGCCACTGCTTCTCATTTTTCAGATCTGTCGGTAATTCCCAAATATATCCAGGATTTTGGGGGGATTTTTTTTTCCTGAGAAAACCCAGATAAATTTGGGAAGCCAAAATGTGCCTGAATACCAATAATGTATTTTGGGGCTATATTTTTGATTCAGGCAGATCTGAACATACACACCTATTATTCCTATTATTTGGTGGTTTTAATACACCATTTTTTTTAAGGTATAGGATTTTTCTGAAAACCTAAGACTTTTCCAAATTTATAGAGAAATTCTTCTGCCATCTATCTAAGATCCTTTCTGTGGATCATATCCTCTGTGGCACCATATGGAATTAGATATACTGTCTGTAGCAAAAAAAGGAGGGGATGCTTTGCATTCTCAGGTTGAATAAATGAGGTAAAAAGGTACTCCTACAATGCTCTACTTCTTCACCTCAGCCCGCCTCCCAAATTATCCTGTACCCTGGAAGTTTTATAAATTTCTCCCTGCTACTTCTACCTCTCTCTCCCAAATTTCAGGCTCCTGTTTCTTCAGGTGTATACCTATGCATCATATACATATTTCCTCTCACATCCACTAGGAGGAGTGTCATCTTCTCCAAGCTCTGAACAAGAGAAAGACCTGATAGTTCACTGCCACCGATGAAACACTATCAACCTCTAACGTTTACATTCCTTACTAAAAGGCCCTGACTCTCTGTTGTCCACTTTAGAAAAATTAGTAATCACAGACATATTCATATTTCACAGACATCAGACTTCACAATAAATGTAGAAGTTGGATTTTGAATTTGATACTGATAAAAGTACTTTAAAATGAAGCTACAATAAGCATCTACTTGATCATCAAGGTCAGCTTTACTATTGACACAACGTCAACAGACATGGGCCAGATATTTAAAATGTTGTATCAACTTCTGTGGTTTGAATCCAAAAGCCTGTTCTACAAGTATAAAGGCACTTTCTCTTGATGTGCCATTTCCACCCACTTGCATTTCCTGCTGCAGCGCCTAACGTCACACCAGTTCTACTTCTGACAGTTTCCCAACTCCCAGGGTTGACATTTTTAAAAGCACAGAGGGGCCGCAGTAGGAAGGAGAAAGTGGGGATGCTCCATTCCACAAGCATAGCTCTGTTTATGTTTCTTTGGATTCAACTGGTTATTTTTTGCTATACTAGCCAGCTCCTTTATTATAACTGTTAAAACAAGATTCACTTGGAAAGGGTGTTCTATAGACTGCTTCCTTGATTATATATTGTCTCATGTTGCATGCTCTGAATAGGAAAGGGGCTGATGTACATGGTAACAGAGAAATTTTGTATTATTTATGTAGAACAGAACAAACTAGCGGTAATTTTCAAGAAAGGATTTAAGTGGCAATATTATTTATTAATGTAGTACGTCTGTTAATGGAACTGCAGCACAGTCACCTGAACCTAGTGGAAAGTAGTACATATTTGGATAAAGCAGTACATATTTTGATAAAGATTTGATTATAGCTAGCAGTAGGAAAATATATTTATGTAATATGTTACATGTATTGAAATGTTCTGCTGACAGTTATGCCACAGGTAGACTGACAGGTCTTAAACTTCTTCCAAATGCATTTTTTTTTATGACTCTCACCATGTAATTGCATTTTTTTTAAAAATGTGTATTTTTTACTTTTTAAAACCAGTTGTTCTTGAATACACTACAGTATAACAAATAGAGTCAAACTCACACTTGTATGCTTACTATGCATCAACTGTAGCGTTAATTTGTATCTCTAAATGCACTCTCACAGACCAGCCATCATTATAGCACAGTGTCACAACTTAAACACAATACTTTTCCAAGTTCATGTATTCAAGTTCAGTCAAGCAGGAGGAGATAAAGTGATGTGCATGTATTTTTAAACTAGGCCCCGAGCAATCAGAATAGGCTTGCCGATCCCCAGGTCCCAGCAGGGGTTTCCCCACTTTCACAGGCTCCTTACTGCCTCAAGCCAGCCGGCCGGTGGGGGAAAACCCCACCCCAACAGCCCCCATGTGCCTTCAAACCTCAAAGGCTTAAAAAGACCCTGGGAATAGCTTTTTTCCTAGAAAGGTGCTCTGTGCCTTTCAATCTTAGACCAGGCTGCGGGCTGGGCAAGCCTGCAGAACAACATGCTTTTTGGAAGGGAAGGAGTCCAGAAACTGCATTGGTTTTATAATCGTCTCAGAGGCCGTTTGCACAGGAAAGGGTAAACTAGAACCTTTTGTTTCCTTGTGTTATTCTTTAGAATTTGGAACTTCAGCAACTCATGAGTAAATTACCCAGTGAGACCACACAAGAGTGGGATTGCAAACTTTATTTTGACCTCTCTCGCTCTCTCTCTCTCTCTCTCTCTCTCTCTCTCTCTGTGAGAGAGAGAGAGAGAGAGAGAGAGAAGGTGCAGCTGGTTGAGGTGAGGAAATGAACACTGTATTCCAGGGAACTGCACTGCTGGTTTTTTTACTTATTTATTTTAGGGAATGTGAAAGTCTCCTGGCTCCACCCCCAAAGTCCCCATTTATTTTCTGACACAGATTTAGCAACCCTATCAGAACTCCCTTTGGAGTTCAATTATGCCTGTCACAACCTTGCTATTGGCTCCACCCCCAAAGTCTCCTGGCTCCACTCCCAAAGTCCACAGATATTTCTTGAATTGGACTTGGCAACCCTAATTCAGAATATTAGCATGAGACTCAGGGGTTAGTCTAATAGCAAGTCTGTGACAAAGGTCACTTCCCTAAAGCTAATGGGTTTGGCCATGAGTACTGCCTTTGTGGAACCATTCTCAACAAATTCTGTGTCTATAATTAATATAACTATTTCTCAATAAAATTCCATCTGTGGATAATGTGGATGCCTATATTTTAGAACACAGAAATTGACGTTCAGGTCACCAAAAAGATTGTTGAGGAACATAGGACCCTAGTAGATAAAAGCTAAGTATGATGGATTTATTTCTTCAAGTCTGGCAGGATTGAGTGGGAAAACTGGTAGAGTCTAACCTTTCTTTGACTTATTTCACATTCTTTCTTATAATCCAGACCTGGAACTCTTGTTTGTCATGCTTTCATTGCAGCTTCAACTTGCCTGTACAAACTTTTGCTTTTGTGACTTAGATCTGGGCATCACACAGAGCAGAATGAACTGGTGAATCCCAATTAAGTAAAGTTGACTATATCAATTTAGGTCACGTGTAGGATATACAGTTTTGTAATGCTTTTGCGTGGAAAGAACGCCCTGCAAATAAACATACAAAACAGCCAAGTACAAATAGTTTAGCCTAAGTAGATCTCTACTGTGCAAGTTTTAATTCAGTATAAAGAACCACTGAAAAATATGAAGTGCTACTTACATTCTGCAACAGCATAGCCTATTCTGCTGCCTTAGTTTCCTGCATATATAAATTCATCTTTGGTTCAAGGTCTATCATAGTGAGTAGAACCATTAATGCATTCATTTCAGAATCCTGTATGTAGCAGCAGAATACACTATCTACAAGGTAAAGAATGAAAAGTATTTTCATTTCTGGTAACTGCTGCCATCTCACAGTACTTCTCATGAGAGTTCCTACATGCTTTTTGTTTAGGCAGTTTTTCTCCTTCAGAAATGCTTCAAGAATTACAGAAGGCCAGGTTATATTATTTTCATAACTAAATATGAGAGAGTTTAGCTATATAGAATGGGAATGCCAATGAATGCATTATGCTAACTAAACATCTCCCACCCCCCAAATAGGCCTTGGATTTTGGTGATGGCCGAAGCAAAGATGGTAATGCTGCAGGAGAGTAGCACCAGATGGTAATTGCTGGGTATCGGGACAACACTTGCATGCTGAAGGATATGGCCTGAGAAAATAAATGAGTAAAATCAGGGGTGCATATTAAAGTTGCCCTAAAGCAATGGCTCACACAGTTAATTGCCTTTGATAAACCTGACATTGGCACAATTATGAAAACATTATACAATTCTGTAAGGACAAACTGTTCGGGAACTTCTAAAGACTAAAACTTGCCAAGATTATGCCTATGTGCATTTACATCAAGATATTATCCATTTTTACATTTATGTACTATGCAAGTTTATGCTACATATACTTTTATGGGCAAAAGGGGCTTGTGCTGGTCTTTAATGTATAAAGATTTTGTGATCAAGGTGTCTCCCCTGCCACATAAGTATGAAGATTTCTTGATTTTTAGTGAGACTTTCCAGGTAGTATTTTTTTTTCCTACTGGATCTAATCAAAACCCTAATAACACAAAGTTGTTGGTGGCAATGACTTCCAGTGTAGCTGCTGCGGCATCTATTTTGCCCCTCCAGGTACAATTTATAGATATTCACCTCTTTACCTTGGGATATGAAAACAGGAGTCAGTCTCTTGACACATAGATCCAGGTGGGCATGTAAATTTGGTGTCATGACCTGCTTCAGCCACAGAGCATATGGGTGCAGCTACAGTCAATATTATTTATTTAAAACATTTATATCCCATCTTATCTCCTTGAACTCAAGTTGGTAAACAATGCAGCAAACAAGGTTTGAAGAGACAAATTATAATAGTACAATTAACAAAATAAAAACACAAATTTAAAAAACACAATTTACAAATTCATAGTTCAAAACACAAGAATAAAAATACACAGGATCAACAGATGCACAGGAATAAAATGAACACAGCCAAATCTGTTGAAAACAATGCACCCTCTATCAAATGCTCTCTGGAATAAGACTTCCACAGATGGTTTCAGAGAGAGAGATGTTATGCTTTCTATGGGAATTAATCTAGGTACGTTTCCTATCCACATTATCTGAAAACTGCTCCCATTTTGGGAAAGAAAACTTATGTCCTATGAATGCAATCCCTAGTTGCATGATAACATATCAATATTATTGGTAAATCATGTTTCAAGATTTTTATATAGCCTAAAGGTAGAATTTTAATTTGGAATTCCCAGTGTGTAATATATGCCCTGATTTGCATATTGATGAGAACTTGATAGACACCAATAAGTATAGTTTCAAGTCAGCAATGTTACCTGAAGGCAGTGGCCATATGTTTGCATGTTCCATGCACCCATGCCCACTTGATTCTGCATGAGTTATAATATTTAGAACTGCTATAATTCTGTGTAAATCTGGATCACTTAAATTGTATTAAAAATAAGTGGGATTTAAGCAAACTTTATGAAGAATTGGTGTCAATGCTAAGCTAAATGGTCAAACTAAACATTGCATAAAGTGTGTATGAAATTTCTGTAAAAATAATTCAGTTGAAATTATAATTGAAAGGCTGTGTGGAAAGGGATCCCTTTAGTTCAGTTCTCCGAAGTGTTTAAAAAAACTTTATTGCTAATATACAGGCATCTTGTTTATAGAAAGTTAATTTAAGCAGGCAAAAAAAAAATTACCTCTCATACGGGTATTAAACTGTTCTTTGGAAAAGCTGTTTTGTTCTTTGATTCAGCTGTGAAAAACAAACACGACATAAGGCTATCTGAACTCTTTATTTGCCACATTTACAATATTAATAACACTGTTTCCACAAGTTGTCACATCAAGTAAAAGATCTTCATTCTAGACTGTCTTTTGGGGCCAAATTGAGACTGGATGCATGCATTTAATAAATTGTAGTTTCAAGTAGTCATTTTTGTAAATAATTAGCTTCAGTGGAAGAATAAGTTAGCATATTGTATGCATCTAATGTTGCAAATGTACATACTGCAAACTTTCCTATTAATCAACAGTCAAGCACTGTAAGTTGGGTCTCATACATAATGAATTGTGCTTAAGCCTCCTGGGTTTCATTGATAGAAAAATAAGAGAAAACACAAGTGTAGTAAGCTTTTGAATAAAATTTAACTAGATTGCTCTGCATCCTGTAATTGTTTTGAAATCATTAGGGAACAGACAATTCATCTGTAATTTTGGGGGTAGTTTTGTCTTCATCTATCAACAGAAGACTATTTAAATGACATTCAGGTGTTGAGGTAACAACCTCTTTTTTGTTTTCACATGGAATGTTAATCGTCTATATTTTTAAATGTCCACATCATAATGTTAGGCAGGGCTTTTTTGGCAGAAAAAGCCCAGCAGGAATTCATTTGCATATAAGGCACACCCCCTGACATCAAGCCAACCGGAACTGCTTTCCTCTGCATTCCTGCATTTTAAAAAGCCCTGATGTTAGGAAGTCTTTACATGTGTTTTTTTTTTCCAGAAAATACATAAATGTCGTGATTTTAAGTGTTACTGAAGCTCCTTAGAAAAATATAGTATCTTTCTATTTTAAGTCACATTAATAATATTTGCTATCCAACCTTGCCAGCTGATTCTGCAAATATTAGTGAGAGAGACAGAGTAAAAGGGAATAGTTTTTCAAGTCTCAGCTATGGTAGAATACTGTTTCATGGCAGAATCCTGTTTCATTTGCTCATGCTTTCAGTGCAAATAGTCCTAACAGTTTAAAACACAAAGGAGTTTTGTGGCATCTTAAATGCAGACAAATTTATTGTAACACAAGGTTTTGTAGACAATAGCTCATTGTGTTAGATACAAGTTTTGTGAACATTTTGAACTGTGTCATAAAAGAAACAAACTGAGGACAAAATATGAGGACCATATGCAATACCCTAAGCTCCTTTGAAGAAGATAATATATATGATTCATGTATTCATTTTGTGTTGTATGTCCATTTTCCTCTGACAGGATCTCAGTGCTTAACTGGTCTTTCGCTTACATTACAGCAAAGAACAGTGGACTATTTCAGCACTACAAAGCAAACTCTTGAATATTTTAGTTTGCTCATGATATGCCATTTCTATTGTGCCATACCTGTTTGTCATAAATGTGCTTATCCTTAATCCAGGATGCCATACACAGAATTATATAAAATCTAGTCATGTATAAAGTATCAGAATCAGAATATTGATTCTGATATTGTTCTTCCTGAAAGGGATATTGTTTTTCCTGAATCCTTTGCTATCTAAAGTATGATATGGGAAGAGTCATTCATTTCATGTTTTTAGTCTGCAGGATACTTTATATCTGGAATATACACAGGAGCTTAAAGTTGGTGAAGTTGTCTACCTGCTGTCATTCTCCTAGAATGATCACTTGACATTTCAGAGAGTTCTGAGGGAGAGCAGAGAAGCTCTGAGAGAATAACTGATATAAGGGTGAGCAGCTGAGGAAGTTGCTGAGAATTTCTGAGTTTGTGTGACTGCTGAAAATTCTGAGTTTGTGGTTGCTGGGGAACTGCTGTTGTTTGGTTGAGTGGGGTGAAGGTGAAGGTGATTGTTGCTGATTGATTAGGAGTGGCTGTGTTCCCAACCCTCTTTGCATTGTTAAGCTGAGCCTTGCCAGAGAGCTAAAGGGCTCTTGGGCTGTGGCCCTTAGCCTGGGGGCTCTGTAAGGACCAAGAACCCAGATCCCTAATTTCCTTGTGCTCCCAATAAGGTAAGTTGACCTCCAGAAGGGGAGCCACATAAACAAACAGGATTTAAAAGGGGACTGTATATATATTTTTTTTTTAAAAAAGGCTATCATGAAGGTAGAATGCCAGCAGGGGGTGGCGGCTTTCCAGTGTTTTGCACTGAGTGTCACATGTATGACTATCTGCCCATAGGACAGAAGTCTTGGGTGTGCGCTCGATGCAAGGAGCTCCTGGTCCTCAGGAAATGAGTTCGTACCCTTGAGGCCGAGGTGACTGACCTGGAGAAGCAGAGACAGTCAGTTAGGCACTCGGGGAAGACTCTCGGAGCCATATTAGATGAGCCCCACTCTGAATGTGGCAGCCCCATTGCTGCCAGGGAGCATGAGGGTCGAGAGGGAACAGGGCACCGTGCTGAGGATAAGGGGAATGCACTCTCAGAAGGGACCTCTTCTTCAGTTGGTGAGCGGGTATCCTTTCACGCCAAGGAACCATCCCTGGACAGGGAGGGGGGGGGGGTCTTGGTAGTTGGTGATTCGATCCTTAGGCAAGTAGACAGCGGGGTGGCAAAACCACATACTGACCTTATGGTGACTTGCCTGCCTGGTGTGAAGGTAGAGGATATTACGCGTATAGTAGAAAGGCTGATAGACAGTGCTGGGGAGGAGCCAGTGGTCGTGGTGCATGTTGGCACTAACGATGTGGGGAAATGCAGTCGTGAGGTCCTGGAGGAAAAATTTAGGCTGCTAGGCGGGAGACTTAAGGCCAGGACCTCCAAGGTAGCCTTCTCAGAAGTGCTACCTGTTCCACGTGCAAAGCAGGAGAAACAGGCACAAATTAGAAGTCTCAATGTGTGGATGAGACAATGGTGTAGGGAGGAAGGGTTTAAGTTTGTTAGGCACTGGGATGCTTTCTGGAACAAGCGGGAGCTGTACAAAAGAGATGATCTCCACTTGTCCCCAGATGGAACCAGGCTGCTGGCGCTTAAAATCAAAAAAGGTGGCAGAGCAGTTTTTAAACTAAATCTTGGGGGAAAGCTGACAGGAGATAAAATGTCTCTGGTTTGGGATGACTCATCTCTTAGAGATGAAGGGTTAGCTGTTGCTTTTCTACCGGGTAATGGATCAGAGTTGTCCACTGAGATGGTGACAAACAGTATGGAGTGTCTGCCAAAGTCTCGAGGCAGCAGGAGGAAGGTTGCGGGCCTAACTTGCCTGGGAAATTATAGAGGTTTGTAAACAAACACTAGAAGTGTTCGAAGTGAAATTGGTGAGTTGCAATGTTTAGTGTTGGGGAAAAACATAGACATTGTGGGAATTTCAGAAACTTGGTGGAATGAGGAGAATCAGTGGGACACAGTGATCCTGGATATAAGTTAAATCGGAAGGATAGGGAGGGAAGGGTTGGAGGTGGGGTGGCTCTGTATGTCAGAGAGGGTATACGATCCAATGATACTGAGGTCAGAGAATTAGATTCCCTTCTAGAAATGCTTTGGGTTGAAATAGAGAGCCCAAAAGGAAATTTAACTATGGGAGTTTGTTATCGCCCACCAAATCAAAAGATAGAGGACGATTATAATATGATCGAAGGATTAAAGATAGTGGCCAAACGTAAAAACTGCCGTAATAGGTGATTTTAACTACCCGCAGATTGATTGGGTCAATATGTGTTCTGGTCGAGAGAAAGAGATTGAGTTTCTTGATGCTCTCAATGACTGTGCTATGGAGCAGATGGTCTCAGAACTTACCAAAGGTGGGGCAATCCTGGATTTGGTCCTAAGTAATGCCCAAGACTTGGTGAGAGATGTAAAAGTGATCGCACCAATTGGGAGCAGTGACCATAATGTTATTGATTTCACCATTTGTATAAATAGAGAGTTGCCCCAAAAGACCAGCACAACCATGTTTAACTTTAAAAGGGGTAAATTCTCTGAGATGATGAGGGATGTGAAGAGGAAACTGAAAGGAAAGGTAAATACAGACAAAACCCTTGGGGAAGCTTGGAGGCTATTTAAAACTACAGTCCTAGAAGCTCAAATAAAATATATACCACAAGTTAGGAAAGGCACAAACAAGTATAAGAAAAGGCCTGCATTGTTAACAAACAAAGTAATGGAAGCTGTAAAATGTAAGGACTCCTTTAAATGGTGGAAAGCTAGTCCAAGTGAGATTAATAAAAGGGAACACAGGCTGTGGCAAATCAAATGCAAGACTATGATCTGGCAGGCAAAAAGGGACTATGAGGAGCATATTGCAAAAAATATAAAGACCAACAATAAAAATTTCTTCAAATATATTAGAAGCAAGAAACTAGCCAGGGAGGCAGTGGGGCCCTTGGATGACCAAGGGGTAAAAGGATTACTGAAGGAGGATAGGAAAATGGCTGAGCAGCTGAATGCATTTTTTGCCTCCGTCTTCACTGTGGAAGACGAGAAGTGTTTGCCCACTCCAGAACCACTAATTTTGGAAGGGGTGTTGAAAGACCTGGGTCAGATTGAGGTGACAAGAGAGGAGGTCCTACAACTGATAGACGAATTAAGAACTAATAAGTCACCAGGTCCGGATGGCATACATAGACAGGTTGCTTACCTGTAACTGTAGATCTTCGAGTGGTCATCTGTGCATTCACACACATGGGATAGAGCGCCCGCACCGATCCCCGAATCGGTACCTGTGCTTGGCACCAACAGGCATGCACAGGCATCCCAGTGCGCATGCTCGCCAGCGTGAGGATCCCACCAGTTCCTTCCTGACCGCTGGAAGCCCCTACTGGAGGGAGACCGTCAGCAGTGGGGAAGGAGGGTGGGTAGTGTGAATGCACAGATGACCACTCGAAGATCTACAGTTACAGGTAAGCAACCTGTCTATCTTCTTCGTGGTCTCTGTGCTTCACACTCATGGGAGATTAGCAAGCAAGACATACCTGGAGGCAGGAAGACGATCAACCAGAAAAAACAGCTTGCAGCACCGCAGCTCCCAGATGAGTCCCAGACAATATATGCTCTCAGCCTAACCTACCTCCCAGACGATTTCACTGTGTCATCAGGACAGCTCAGCAGGTCAAAGATGTGAGTGACTACAGCAATATTACACAGGTCTCCCATCCTCGGTGTTCGAGACCCTCCCTAACAATTGGGCATGTGGAGGATATAATTGGTGGCTTGCTGGCTAGGGAGGTTCATCAGCTCCTTCAACATCACTAAAGTAGTGCTGTCAGCCTTGTTGATGGGTGTCCTAGTGACTGTTGAGCCCTTGAGAACCAAGGAGATTCTGTGCAATGCAAATGCGCTGAGCACATTTATCTTCTGCCAGGGAGCCAGCGGTAAAGCATCTGTCTTCCCACATACAACATGGCTTGAATGGTGCTGTGTCTAGAAATCCATGGAAGTCTCTAGGTGGTGGTAGCTCTTTCTGTCAGGGAGGGCCAGCATGCTGCAGTGGTTAAAGTGTCAGACCTGGGAGGCCAAGGGTTAAATCCCCATGGTATCATGGAAGCTTGCTGGGTGACTATAGGACAGATATATCCTCTCAGCCTAACCTACCTCACATGATTTTTTCTGAGGGTAAAATGGAGAAGAGAATGATGTAAGCTGCTTTGGGTCTCCATTATAGAGAAAAGCAGGGCATAAATAGAGCAAGTACTAATACTGAGGGCGTAGCCTGACTAGTTGATCGGTTAGAATGTTTCAAGTGATGTCAGATTGATTTAGCCAGTTTCATATTACATATGTATGTGATAAACTAAGGGAGAGCGCTCTTGCTGTATAGGGAAAAGGTCTGGTAGAGCTGGGGTGGGGGAGGATCTGGCTGCCACCAGCCATAAAATGTTTTTTGGGGAAGCCACTGCACAGCTTGATATACTCAGCTGGGGCTGAGGAGCTGCAAAAGAAAAGAAAACTAGCTCTGAAGTATAATTAACTCTTCCTTATTTATTTATCTATATTCTCTCTCACACACACCATAGAGCACTCTCTTTCCTGATGCTGAGTTGGTTAGACATATAGTTGAATGTTCAAATAGATATAATAACTAGGTAAAACAAACAAAAATTTACTTGGACACAGTAAGTAGAAGGCCAGTGGAAATAAATACAAATCTAACTGGACTCAGGTAAAGGGGTTTTAGTGGAGGGAAGCAGAATGCTAAGGTGCTACAACTTCAGATTCAAAATTTGGAATGTCAGGAGATTTTGTCATTTTAAAGATGGTTCTACATAGCACCACTCTAGTGACCAGATGTGACTTGAAGACGGCCAAGCACCTGCTTTTTCCCATTCTGCAGTCTGTGAGCACTGTTCATGCTGAAATACAAGTTACCTGGCTTAAGTAATGTGTCAATATTTCTCCTTGTTATTGGTCTAGCAACTTCTGTTTTTTTACATTTATGAATTATGGAGATCAATTTTTCTAGAGAGAATCTATCAAGATAGTACTTCATAGTGCTGCTACTGTACAATTGATTTTACATTTATAGTTGGTTATTTAAAGTGTTTGTATGAACTACTGTGTGTGTCCTTTCCCAATATGCTCTCTGATGCATTTGGACTTATTCATATGTCTCGAGGTTTATCTGGCTTTGCCATTAAATGCAGAAGTCTTGCCTGAGTTTGTATTGAGATGAAATTGGAGCCTTAGGTGTAGAAATTATGGCTAGGATAGAGCTTTCTGCATCAAGCTTAATACATTTGTATGTCTTTTAAATTTGGAGCTCTGAAGTCTACCCAAATACAAGTTTTATCATATAGCTTCATAAGAATACAGTGGACTACTTCTCATGTATAGCTGTAATTTGGCTCTTCTGATAACTAATCCTTAAAGCACCCACCCTATGCTCTAGGCAAGTAGCAATTTCTTTAGAAAATTAGACTAATTTTGTCATTACTTGCCCAAGATAAAACTGTTCTATTTTTTAAATGAAACACAACACACCCATGATGATTATACCAAGGTTGTATGGATGAAGGGGTTGTGCATTTGAAGCTAGATCAACATATGCTGCTGGTAATGGAGTTGGACATATCACTGTTGAACAGTAGTCTGTAAAACAAACTCCCATTGGAACTTCTAGACAAGCCTAGATGCTCAAAAGTAGGACTTTGATCATTAAGTTATCTTATAACTTATTTTTTAAACACATTTAAGATGGTGCTCAGGGCATACATTAATCATGTGGTTCTTTTGGTTGATGGGAATTCCAGCCCCCTCCCTCCAAAAAAAAAAAAGAGTCCTCCAACAGTGGAATTTTGGATTTTTTAAAGAAATCAGAATTCTGAAATGGTATGCAGGTCCCAAATTTTCCCAGATATTGATATGGAATTTATATCTGAATTGGAAAAAAACCCTCCCATGTAAACCTCCCTAAGCTGGAGTGGTTGGAAGGCAGAATTTTCCAATGGTGCCCAGAGTTGAAATTTCTTGGAAAATGTTGCACTATATCTTAATGCATATCTTCTCAAAAATATGAATGTG
Source organism: Heteronotia binoei (assembly GCF_032191835.1). Taxonomy (NCBI): domain Eukaryota; kingdom Metazoa; phylum Chordata; class Lepidosauria; order Squamata; family Gekkonidae; genus Heteronotia; species Heteronotia binoei. The sequence goes on along the minus strand of NC_083228.1, from coordinate 47,032,174 downwards.
ATAAAAAATGTTCCAAATAAATTCATGTGTAGGTTAATACTTTGAGAACTTTGAATAGGATGAGGGGGTAGTATTGCACACCAGATTGGTGTGTTGCCAGTACTTTATTGCAAATAGTGACAAAGTGGACAGAAATCATGACATTTAATCTGACACTGCTACTGTTGGAAAATACTAAATGATTACAGATTACAGTACATTTTATTCATGTTTGTGAACTGAGAGTACTTTTCAAAAGCTAGTGTGACTTCTGTATGTGGAAACTGGAATGAAAGTTCCCCGCACCCTAAAGTGGATTTGTCTACATGTTTATTTTGCTTGCCCTGAATCTGAACTTGTATTTTCTGTGAGTCAACTTATGTGTTACTACTATCAACAACAATATTGTAATATCACATTTTTCTAGAACCCAAAACGGATCAACTTCCTTGTTTGTGCTGATAGGGATTGGGTTGAAATTATTTGTGCTGAAGGTTGACTCTGCTTATTTTGCTGTAGCAGTAGTACAGGTGATGATTGGCATGTGAAGATTATCTTTTGCTATTTGGTTAATGCCCTTTATGCTTGCTGGTAAAGAGGCCTTTTTTTCTCCCAAGATTTCAGTACAACAAGACAAGAAGTCATTATTTAGATGTTCTGCCCACTTGGGAAAGTCCTGAGAATTTTTGAACAACCTTATGCTGCAACTCGATAATGATTTGGATTTATGGATTCTAGTATAGAAAGCCCCCACTGTCATCCTCACTGTTATCATGAGTACTGTCTTTTCATACTCATTTTAATGAAAGTGAAAAGGATTATGAATAGTTCAGGTCTTTGTATTAAAGAGAAAATGCACACAAATAGTAATGGTAAACTTTAATTGGGGGAGGGAGGGGACAGATCAAGAGCCTGCATTCTTTTGGATCTTTAACAAAATCCCTCTTTATTTGAATGTAATACATTTTTCATATAGAATAAAAATTTCCTTTGTAACAAATATTAAGTAGGTAATCCTAGGAAACCACTGGAGTAGAGTTCTGCAGCAAAAATGAGTTGGGTAATTCAGGAGTAGGCAAATATCTCAGTTTAAGTTATATTTTATGGATATAAAATTATGCCAAAGCCCTCCTGAAGAATATTCTGAATTGTTACATTTAAACTGATATGTAAGGTGAAATACAGAAGAATATTTCATCCATGATCATGGGTCACTTTGTAAACCTAGCATCTCACTGGTTTTATATCCACAAAGAGGACAGTAGTAATACAGGACAAATGACTGGGGAATCCAGAAACAGAAAGATGTCAAACTACTTTTAAGAAATCGCTGAAATAGATAAAGAAGAAATGTTCTTCATTAGGGCCCTAAATTTCAACTGCTTTAATATAAAATTGTGATGTTGAAAATATTTTGAACCCTTTAATGTTCATATTTTAAGACCTATCTACATAGGGTCGAGCTATTCTAAGTTACTAGTGGCACAGTTACTAGTTGCTAAGTTACTATAAGCCACAGTGTGTGTATATATAAAAAATTTTACCACTGTGTGACACAGAGTGTTGGACTGGATGGGCCATTGGCCTGATCTAACATGGCTTCTCTTATGTTCTAAGATTTCTCTAGGCTTCTGTGGCATTTTCAGTCAACAGTAGTCTACTTTTACTCTGCTGGAAACAGAAGTCCTAATTTGCTTGCTTAATTTCTGTGGGAATTGTTCTTCTTAATAAAATAATCAACACTTTTACAGTGCAATCCTAAGGAGAGTTACTCCTTAGGAGCTGAGACTGGAGTAACTCTTCTTAGAATTGCACTATCACCGTTGCTATTCAGAAGTGTTTAGTTGGCAAATTTGTTTTACAGTTGAACAAAAGAGACCTCTAAAATTTCTGAGGCTTGAAATTATTATTATTATTGTAGGCATCAACAATGAGTTATAGATTTTTGAAGTCTGATGGGTTTAAACCTGTAACAAATAAGTAAGAACTACCTGGACTTCTCCACCTGTCTGGAAACATAGCTGCTGTATTTCTGTTCCTGTTTTTAAGCTAATTCTCATTTATTCAACCAATTAACTTTGTGTAAGGTTCTTTAATAAATATCCTGTTAGACTGTTTTGAAGGATTCTTTTAAAAATTATTTTGCAGTTAGAGTATGAAACTTATTAAAGTAATGTTATCACTCTTCCAGCACTGTGGAATCCTTGGTTTCTTGTGAAGTATGTGAAGCCCCAGAGGAAATGACAGAGCCTCTGAAACAGTGTGTTGCCTGGCTTCAGGCCTATTTCTGTGAGCCCTGGATGACGGAGAAACTGACAACGCCTCCTTTCCACCATCCACTTTTGGAAAAAGGTTTGTAAATATGGCTAATAAAATTTTATTCCACCTTTCCTCAAAAGGGATCAGGTTGGTGTTCATAGTTTGTCCTTCTCTTTTTACCCATACTATTGTATGGGGTAGGTTAGGCTGAGAGAGTGAGTGAGACTAGACCAAGGTCACCTGGTAGGCTTCCTGGCAGAATGGGAACTAGAGTGTTCCAAATCCTAAAATCAAACTCTAACCCAAGTGATACTCACTGACTCAGGAGCCACATGTGGATCTTTGAGATGCCACTTGTGGCTCTTCTGAGCACTGTTCCTCATGGCGCCAACCCCTTGTTTAAGGACAGTGCACAGTTTATTTAGAAATAAGAGTAACATCATCATTACTACCAAAATAAAACTGTGTTTTTCATATTCACAACTTGTCCATGTTGATTACATCAACTTTGTGTCTCATGTTTTGTACATGAAACTTGATCAACATATGCAACTAGATGAGGTGGTAGACTAGGGGCATTCAACTGAATGAGGTGGTAGAATAGAGCATACTATTTATTTATTATTTTATTTTATTATTCAGTTTTATGTTCCTCCCTCTCCACATGCAGGCTCAGGGTGAATAACAACATAAAATAAACATATAAAAGCAAACAATATAAATAACAATTCAGTTCAGTAAAAACAATAAACACATGTGTGACGGAAAGCAATGGGTTAACCATAAGCTGAAGACGCATAGGGCTGCGTCAGGTGACCTGAGGGTGGGGGCAAAGTGCTCAGAGCTCTCAGGGAGGGAAGTAGTTGAGTGAGAGAAACTGCTGAGGCAGGAGTTCAGTCAGTTGATGTCTGACAGAGTGGAGGCCTGTCAGAGAAGTCTGTCAGTGGGGACCTGACAGAGACTGAGAGGGTCAGCTAGTGCCGGCCAGAAGGGCTGAGAGGGCAGCTGATCCTGTGAAGAAGCTGGAGACGGGGAAGTCTTCCAGAGACTGCCAGCTGGACAAAACCAGCCAAGAGGGCTGTGTGTGTGTGAGTCAGTTAAGACCGGAATGGTCACAGACACCGGGAAACTACTCTAAAGATCTAGTGAGGAGGTTGAGGGAGTGGATGTGGGTCTGAGACACCAAGAAGGGCTGAGAGGAGAGACTCCAGTCGAGGGGTGAGACTAGACACATCAATCCCAAGAGGCCAGACCTTGGCTAGAGGTGGAGAGTGAGTGAAAGGTGGACTGTGTAACTGTGAAAGACGCAAAACAAAAGAAAAAGTGAATGTAAAGCCTGAAACAACAGAACAAAGTATAAGCCTGTGTAAATATCTCCCATATCCCCAGTTTAAGACATTTTGTTATAATAAATCTGTGGTTTAAGTTAAAGTTCTCGTGAGCCTATATATTTTGTGGGAAGAATAAACAAAGCTGCTGTAGTCCCATCAAACAAAACAAGTAAAATACCCCGAAGAGACTAAAATATAGAGATCTAGTGAGGCCGTGAGGCTGGCGCTGCTATAACATGAATGCTAACTCATAAAACAAAACTCCTAGTAGTGAGGAAAGACAACTTTACATGCTTAGAGGTATTTTAGTAGTTAAAAAGGTTATATTATGGTTTGATGTTATCATTTTGCATATTTAGGGGTGGGTGGTATGCAAAATATATAGTTGTCAAGTAGCTCTTTTGGTTTATGAGAATTGTGAATGGGGTTGTCCATGATCTATGGAATATCACTATGCTATACTAGCTGATATTCTAGGGATATCAGATGTAGTGCTGTTAAATATGCCCTTTTGATATTGTTCCAGCCATGTGAGTGAACTTATCCACAAGCAGTTCCTACATGGCTGAAGAATGGTTAAATGATCCAAGTTGGCAGAAACTGATTGCCCAAAGGTGTCAGTTCCAGGGAGGTTGAGTTATTTAAACATTCTCCCAGTCTTGGGTACCCATCTCACCCTCTCCCCTTGATGCTGGGCCACAAATACCTTAAATATGTTTTGATTGTTAGTTATCACAGAGATCACATTTTAATATAATTGGTTTTACTAGCAAGACATTTCACAATGACTGAAAGAGGCAGAATGTATTAGAGTAGCATACTTATAATAAGGTCCTGAATACTGAAATGGGCGTGTTAGTTTTGCTATACACCACCACAACTTTTAGACTACACACTATTTTTACTATATTACCAACAGGTAATGTTAAACTGAAACTCTGCATAAATAGTCCTCATGGTTTGGACATAATAGTTTATTGTCATATTTTAGTAGTGGCTTCTCTATAGCTTCAAAATTCGCATAGCTGGTGAGTGAGAGAGTGAGCTATGAATTGGGAAATCCCACTCAAAATCTTGCCTCTGCCATGAATCTAAGACACTGTCCTCAACTATCAGTTCCCACATCTGCAATTCACGTATGATTACAAAATGACTACAATATAGTGGATATGAAGTGTTTTGAAAACAGGAAAGCAATATGGAATGCTAAATATTAATATGAAAAATATATTGGCTTTTTCTATATGTTGGAATGCAGAGATCAAGTGGAGTACATAAAGAGCTAAATTAATGTGTGCATGAACTGCTGCTATTGCTAAAAGAAACTCACAGGATTTCCTATCAAATGGGATGCAGAATGTTTGGACTTGGAATTCCCAGTGGTTCCTACCTGATACTGTGTAAATGTTTTCATTATACAAGTGTAGCAAGTAGTCTCCTACATCCAGTGTACCTCTGTGGAACAAGCTAGATGCAAAGTTACTATTCTGTGTAACAATACATGGTGTCACCTACCCAGAGTTTGCTACATGTTACAACCAGTGAGAATTTCTTTCCAGTGAGTTACTGCCTGAAATTATACAGCAGCATGGGTAACACATCTAACAAACAGAAAGGTGTTGGCGGGCTATCTGCTGGAGTGAGATCTTGACTACATTTAGATAAGAGCAATGTCATAAAGAAAGGAAAGATTAAACTACAAATGAGCAAAGAGAACCTGTTATCTGAGAAGAAATTGTAAATCTGTTTTAACAGAGGGAATGGATGAGCCAATAAGCTGAATTCAATGACGAATGGACTGATCCTGAAATCAGTGTTGCTGTCAATGAATTTATAGGCTTAGCCACTGGAAAATATCCTAAGGCTGTCTTCCTCAGTAAAATGAGAGCAGTACATTTTCAAACCAGCTGGTTTGTTAAAGAAATGAAAAGAAAATTGGGTGCCCAAAAAGGCTTCCCTCTGCCTGTGACTAATAGCAGCCCTCAGGCCATATTGTTACTCCAGCATGCAGCAGTCACCTTCGAATGAGACCCTTTGGAAGCGTATGTTTTTCTTAGCTATGTTGTTCATTCAGGTCACAGTGCCAAAGGTGCATAAACCTCTAATTTAGAGAAAATGTACCTTGCTGTGCCTTAATTTAAGTCCCCAGTGTTGTGTTGTCCACTAGGACTATTATCCTCATCCATTGGGGCTCTGCTAGCTTTTTTTCCCCTTGCACCGAACTTCGCTTTTATCTCTGCATCTATTCCACCAGCACATGATTATTGTGGAATTAAAGGGCAAACTCCTGCACACTCACATGAGCAGAGCATCTAAGATGGCAGGATTCTTGTCCTTCACTTACTTTTCTCAAATGCTGGCCTTCTACCACTGCCCCTGATTGGGCAGACAGGTAGCATACAAATCTTGTAAATACATAATATTAAATTATCAGATTGAACGGCAGCCCTCAGTGAAACCAAGTATTTGACAACTGATGTGTGTTTAGCAGAACAGTGGAACCATCACTCATACAGAAGGACACTGGTTATTGCCTCGACTCTAGCTAGGGTATTTGTGACCTATTCTATGCTCATAAAGGAATACCCAGCTTTCTAAATTATAGTGTTTCAGAATGGATATTAGTTTGTAAAGACAGTGGTCTCCACCACACACATCTTCAATGTGGTTTTCTATGGCTTCTGTTATACATGTGGGGATAACGCTCTTATGTCCCATGGAGCAAACAAGAGAAAGCAGAGAAGTGGTAAAGTAGATATAAAAAGGTATACTTGTGTGTGTGCATCCCCACCCCCAAACCAGCTCACAGTTAGTTGCAGTTTGTAATGATTTTCTGTTTTACATACTCTCCTCTTCAAAAGCTGTTGTAATCACTTGTGACTGTTCATCTGTGCTGTGGCCTGCCAACTGTTTTTGTAGGCATAGACTCTGAATTATTTGCCTTGATTTTATTTCTCTACACATTCCGGTGATACCTGCATGTATACTTTTTGGAAACACATCTCCATCTCAAAGTTTAACGGGAGAAAAGCTGGTTAGCTGAGGTGGCTAAAGGCAATTCAGAATGACAGCAGAGCTCCAAGTAAATGAGCAGAGTAAGCAAGGACAAGCTGTCTCTTTACCTGCTGCTTGGTTTCTGTTTGAATGTGACTCTCCGTAAGCTGCTGATGGGATTTTTCTTTATCCATTGCAACCAACCCGTTTACCTCTGCATATATGTGATGAGCCACTTATTTGAGAACAATTTTTAATGAAATCCTAGCATGCGAATAATGGGGATGTACCTTTATCCCCTGTGACTTTTCCCCTTGTAGGCAGTCACATTGCACTTCCAACTAAAGGCACACGAGAAACTGGCTGGGAGAAAGCCTTGTTGCATAGGTTTTTCATGAACCAAATGATGTTAAAATTACTCTTAAGCTAAAAATCCAGAAATTTTGCCAAATAAAGGTAATGGAATCTTGATCCACTCTTCTATCCCATATCACCTGGAATTGTAGTAGCATTGTGTCTTATTATCCAGAAGTTCACAAAATTAGGTACTGTGCTGCAAAACAACATGGGGGGGAAATATCTCTGTGTTGTGTGTGTAACCCTGTTTTGGAAAAACACTTGCCCATAAAAATGGAATGCAAGGGGTCAAGTGTTCCTTAGACGCTAGCTTTATTTTTACTGTTGAAACTCTGAAAGCAGAATAGCTTGTAAGTATTCTGAAGATGCTGGGCCTGCAGCTCAGTATGCTTCTTCTGCAGTAAACTTACACTGAACCTTTTGTTTTACACTTTAATTTTCAAGCACTTTTCAGACTTAATACTAAAGTTGAAGACAAAGTCCACACAGTTTAAGAAAGTACCTTTCAAATAGTTAAAATCTATTATTTTTAATAATAATGGAAGGGCCATTACTAAAAATATATTTAAAAGCATTTGGAATAGTAGTTGGATGTGCAGACCATTATATTTCCATTGTTTGCTTTAATTTGGGTTTTCATGAGAAATTGCTTGATAAAGCTGGAGTATTTTAAATCTTCAGATCCCATTTTGTTAACTGTGATATGGTAGCAACTTTGTAGGAAAGAAACAGCTAGGAAAAAAATGTAATTCTTCCAGGCTTGAAGCCTGGTGAAGTACTTTACAGGGGCAGTGGGAATCTTGGCCTATTGCTTTCCATAGCTACCTGTGAAAAAAGTGAGGGAAGGGTAATGGAAAAAAAAAACTGATCAAAAGAGCAGGAAGAGATAGAAGACGCCCATGAATTCAAAGACACCAGTGCAGGCTGTCAGATGTTTTGAATCAATACAGAGAGGTCACTTCGTGGCAAGCCTGAACAGTTTACATAGCAGGAAGCTGATACTTCTGTACATCTCAGTGATTTGGAATGTGAAGAGTAAAGGAAACCCTTGACATAGGAGAGAGCAGAAGGAAACATGTTGACTCGTGATTTAATTGCAAAAATAGTGTTTTTAATAACAAGTATGAAAAACTTACAAATATTGCTTAAAGACTGATCAAAAGCTTTTCATTTCTGTAGTACATCTGTAGTACAAGCAATTAGATCAGTACTGCTGGAAGATGAGAAGTTTTGCCATCTTTTGACCTCTTCATTTTGCTATAACTTCGTTCTTTTAGTAACTGCTTCGGCCGAAATAATCCAGTATGGCTTTTATTAGGGTACTTAGATTGGGGGTGGGGGACCTGTAGTGTGTGTCTAATTTTAGTGTTATGGCAACTGCAAAGCTAAAATGTATCAGCTGAGGACACATTCAGCAGGGACAATATTTGGAGCTAAACAAGCCATTTGTCAGTGTTCCCTGTGTCCTTGAAGCATGACACTAGAAAATGTGTTGGAACATGACATTAATCAACATATTATGGGGGACACAGTTGGAAATGTTTCAACCTATTTCTTATTACAACTCTTCATGTCTTAGGATGTAGAATGTCATCTGCTGTCATCCCACCATGTCACTTCCAGCTCTGGTCTTCAAGCTTCTTGCCATACTTCTTCCTGTCCCTGCAACAACCCAATTCTGCCAGTTTGATTCTGCAACAACGCATTTCTGCCAGTCCATTCTCAAGGATTTCCCTTTTTTAGCATAAACATTTCTGGACATCTTGTTCTCACCATATGTTCTTTTCCACCACTGTTTTGTAGTCCTTCTCACTACATGTAAGACTTCTTTGTTTTCTCTTTTCATGTTTTTCTTTCATAGAGTGTAAACTCTTTAAGAAGGCAGTTACACTTCTTGCATTCAGTAGAATACATTTTGAACATGGTGCTAAGCAATATGAAATTAAGTTGCTAATTTGGTGCCAGATCTCAAGCATGACATTAAAATCAATAAGGCTTCTAAGTATTTTAGGATCTCTGTCTAAACGGGTTTAGATCTTAAAAAATCTACAGTGCATTTCTAGAAGTAATTCCCTTAGGAAATAGATAAATATTTACAACTTAAATTTTTGTTTAGCCATGCTTGTGACTTTGGTTAATGGCATAATGCTTACAAGATTATCCAATGTGCGTTACACTGATATAGCACAGTGCTCAAAATATTTCTATGAAGTCTTTGATCAACAGAGTTAAGAAGGTAGGGAAGTCTAAGCAGCTTTTAACAGAGATAAAGAAAATTAAATTAATACAGATAAGGCAGATTAATATGGAAAACTTGATCTAGCATCATTATGATAAGCAATGTTTTTTCCCTTTAAAATGACTTCTTTTAACCCTATTAATTCTATAAAATATGACAAAGGTAATTGCGAAACTGATCTAAGTATCAGAATTGAAATGGCCATGCAGCATGGGACCTAATTATACTCTGAAAAAAGCCCAACATTAAAGCGATAGCAAAAATGAAAATTATTACAGCACTAATAGCATACAAACATACAGAACACAATCTTAGGTAGGAAGAAAATAAAATATATTTTTACAGTAGCAAGTGTTATTAGAATGGAATGTGCATTAGTATTAGATGGATGTAAATGTTCTGTTGAATGAATTGTCATTTGAAGAAGAAGAAGATATTGGATTTATATCCCGCCCTCCACTCCGAAGAGTCTCAGAGCGGCTCACAATCTCCTTTACCTTCCTCCCCCACAACAGACACCCTGTGAGGTGGGTGGGGATGGAGAGGGCTCTCACAGCAGCTGCCCTTTTAAGGACAACCTCTGCCGGAGCTATGGCTGACCCAAGGCCATTCTAGCAGGTGTAAGTGGAGGAGTGGGGAATCAAACCCGGTTCTCCCAGATAAGAGTCTGCACACTTAACCACTACACCAAACTGGCTCTCCACACCAAACTGGCTCTTGAGTGAAGCCGATAAGGAAACCGCCATTCTAATACTTTTTGTTGATAGTGACACACTACCATTTGGGAAGGCAGGGTTGAAGAGAAAATGTACTCATGTAACTAGCAGAGAACTCAGTTTAGAACTATTCAAGGTGAGAAGATGTGGGAAAACATAAAGAAGGCCCCCTTCACATTTACCATTCTAAACTGGAAGTTATCTATTGTTGGTCTGGTTCCGAGTAAAGCAATACAGGGATGGACGTTTCATAAAACAAATTTCATTCCCTTTATGAGCTGTCTTTGAAGCAATATGACCATTTCAAACAGCGCTGCACTTTTTTCCTGTTCTTTTTTGCCATGTGAACTTCCTTGAACATTTTTTTTAAAAAATGTTCGAAGTTGAGCACTATAGTGCTAGACCAATACAGCGCGTCAGTTCTGTAGTGGCACCACAGAGATGCCTTGGCACCATTGAGATACATTGTGATTGTGGCTGCTGTTAGCAACTTCTGCAACTCCAATCACTGATCACTGATGCTCTGAGCACCTCCTACCCATTGAGCTACTTTTATTCTCCTGTATCCATGTAACAGCTGCAAACTCAGTGTATCTCAGTGGTCCTGCAGTAGCACTGACATGCCATGTTGGTTTGGCACTAGAACGCTCAACTTCAAACATAAAAAAAAATTGAGGAAGATTGCATAGCAAAAAATGGCAGTGGGAAGTGCAGCACTATTAGAAGCATTGCAGACATTTTAAGCAGTACACTACAGTGATCTGGAAGCACAAAGAAGAGGTGAAAACAGAAGAAAGTAGTTGGCCTCAAGAATGGCTCAACCACACTTTGCTAACTGAACACAGACATCTTTGTATGAAAGGGTAAATAAAATCCGTTATCAGGCAGTTGCTAAAATGGTTGTATCTGAAATGACACCAAAAAATGTTAGTAAAACAGATTACAAAGGCTGTCTGAAAGAGGCCATAGCCTCTTTTTTCCCTCTAATAAAGCCTCAAGAATTTGTTACAGCTAGAAAAATACCTAAGCAGCCCCGTGGCGCAGAGTGGCAAAGCTCTGCTCTCGACCTTCCTGGTGGAAGCTGGGTTCAGGTAGCCAGCTCAAGCCTTCCATCCTTCCAAGGTCAGTAAAATGAGTACCCAGCTTGCTGGGGAGAAAGTGTAAATGTGACTGGGGAAGGCAATGGTAAACCAACCCATTAAAAAGTCTGCCATGAAAACGTAGTGATGTGACATCACCCCAGAGTCGGAAACGACTGGTGCTTGCACAGGGGACTACCTTTACCATTTTTTAGAGAAATATCTCCAAATCACATCGGGGCACTTTGGTAGGGTAAGCCCTCATTATTGAACCTGGAAATGTAAAATTTCTGGAAACTTTGAAACCATGAGAAGGAATGTTCTCTCTTGGAGGGACAAAGAAATTAGGGGGAGGCTTTCTTATTGAGTCTATACTTATTTTTCTGCTTTAACAATGTAAAACCAATCATTTGTAGTTATTTAAAATTATATAATTGGCATATTTATGCGATTTAAAAATTGTGAATATACCCAATATTAGTGAGAGTGGCAGCCTCTTCTCCCTTAACATTTGGATCTTACCTTTTGTCATCTGAAATAATAGCAAGTGTGTTACTTGAACAGAAGCAGTAAAACTAATAGCACTATACCAACAAAATCAATTGCTCTCTCTCTCTCGGCAATAAGTTCATACCTTGAATAAAACTTCTTAAAGGTGCTTTCTTTGTATCTCTCACATGCAATTGAGGGAACTGGGCAAAGTAAACTCTGGCTCTTTCCCTCCCTCCCCCTCTCTTTCTCCCCAATGGATGAGGGGGAGGAGCCTCAGCCCTAGGCTCAATGACTCTGCAGTGTGATTGAGAGAGCCTGGCAAAGCAAGTTCTTGCTCTTTCCCTCCCTCTCTCTCCAAGGGAGGAGCATCAGCCAATGCAGGGAAGACAGGCTTTGCTCTGTAGCTCCTGTGCGACAGAGAGCCTGGCAAAGCTAGCTGTGAAGCAGAAGAAAGCAAGACAGAGGGAGAAGGAAGTAGACAACAGCCAGTTGTTTGCAGCCCACATAAAAGCCCTGTGGGGTATGGATCTGGCCCATGGGTGTTGCATTTGACACCCCTGATTTAAAGACTTTTTGGTTGGGGACATTCAGTGTAAACTCCAGTACATAAAAATAAACAATATAAAGTATATTTTGTCATTAATCAGAGTAAGTGACCTCTTTGAGACTTTACTACTTTTTTGTCAGAGTTTACTACATGATAGACTAGCAAATGCTTCTTTCTCAATCATCTTTTGCAGGTTAACAAGCATGTAGAAATGGAAGGGGGAAGGACATGTAAGGAAGTACTGAAAGAAAGCATTAAGCAGTTTACCAGTCTATTCTCCCCTGCAAATTAATTTTCTGTCACACATACATGCATTACAAGGCAAGCATAGAACTTGGGGTGCTATTTTTGCTTTTAATGTGTATCGCCATCCTAAGTAGTTGCTAAAAGATAAACAGCTGGTATAGAACTCTTTTATCTGTTTGGTTACCAATTCCACAGAGAGTCAAGCATGCTCAACCCCACTGAAATGAATGGGCTTAAGCACATTTAATTCTCTATTAGATTGTGGCCACTAACACTCCCTTTTGTAAGTAAACTCAGTTGTACATAGTATGATTTTAATTATTTTTTCTCATGGTGGAATTATATGAAGTTTCACTGTAATCCTGTTCCCATTTACTTTGGAGTGATTCCCACAGAGCTCAGTAGGATTTGCTTCTACATAAAAATGCAGAGGATCAGCTTCTTCAGAGAATGAGAATGTCCACTTCATTTCCCCCCTCTACAGTCTGCACTTTCTGATGATGTGAATCTTAAGTAATTAGCGACTTGCACATTACTTCTGTGTGCTTTTTCACTTTCAAATGTATATACAAGCAACACTTGTAGAAACCATGCTAGACAGTGTCAAGTGCTTTATTGCTATTTTGCATATCTACATATTGCAAATTTCATATGTGAATAGCATTGATAAATAGGAAGTCACAGTTGTGTTGCTTGTTTAACATATTTTTGCAATGTGGTACCTTCCATAATTTTCTTAAAACAGGTCTCAAAATCCCCACCAGGGAATAATAATAATAATAATAATAATAATAATAATAATAATAATAATTTAAAAATCGCTTCAGTTTCTTTCATTGTCTGTGCTGTTCACAATGGCTGTTCACATAGTGGCTAATTTTACTTTTCCCTTTTGTTTTTCTGTGACATCAATTATTTACATCTGCACAAAGCTCTCAAGTTTAGTGCAGATTATTACTGATTGAACAAGAAAGTTCCTATATACTTAATTAAGTATAAGGCGACAACTCTTAAAACAATTATTGGAAGTGAAGTTCCGTTGAAATCAGTGGGGCTTGAATAAATAGCTTGATAGCTGTGAACCATGAACAGAGCACAACATTCATGGAAGGAATAGTTGTCACCAAACTACACCAAAAGTTCTGTTCAAGATGGCGACTGATATGGAGCTCTGGGCATGAGCTCTGGCAGCATTTTTGCAATTTGATCTAAAAAGCAAGGATAGGACTAAGCAGCAAGCCAAACTTACCTTTGGAGAACTGGGGGACCCACAGCAGCACCTACAGAGCCCAAGTAACAGTGAAAAGATCAGTGATGAGGTTGGGAGACAGAGGCTGCATGTGGAGGACTTATTTGTGGCCTCTCTGGTGTGGAGCCTTGGATGCTGGCTCGAACATCTGCCTTGCTCCAGATGCTGGTCTCAGCTTTGCCATGATGATGTGCCTCTAATTGGTTACAATGTCCCCCTATTCCATCATGCCTCTGCCCAGTGGTATTGGAGTCAACCCAAACATTGGCCTGCTCACTGTGGCATTTTGCCAACTTACCATGCCATCTGACCAGCCTGCCACAGCCTCTTGTTTCCCTGTGTTAGGGCTCCCTGCCCATGTTGTCAGGTGGCTTAATGGAAAGAGTACTGCCCTAATCATAGAGCTCTTTAGCTTCATTGCAGTGCTAGGTCAGGGGGACTTGAGGAGGAAGCAAGAGCAGCAGTGGAGTCTACCTGGAGGGCCTATAAAAACAACTGGCCTGGATGGATCTGGAAGAGAAAGCCATATGCTGCTACTGGGAAGTGCTGTACTGGAGCTGTGTTTGTGTGCCTCAGAAGAGTGAGAATAAGACCTGGACTATTTGACCATATTTCACTCCACCCCATTCCAGCCTTCTTCTGTGGGATTCTACCTAGCCCCAAGGACTTCCAAGGACATTGCTTATGTGGGTGATTTTGCCTTGTGGCCAATGGGGTATGGATGGCTCCCAAGAATTTTGTTGAGCTTGGGTGTCTTGGAAAGATTGTGAGGAGCTGTGGACTTTAAACATCTATTTTCACTGCTCTAATAGCAACAACTCTGTCTCCGAAAACCTTTCAGGTCATTGAGTGCTGCTTGTTCTTCTCTGTTAGCATCCCTTACATTCTGGTTTTTAAAAACTTTTTAAAACTTAAGTCTAACTTGATTACATTGAATTTGTTTTTCCCATCCACCATTAAAATGTTAGTCTTTCTTAGGAGGAAAGGATAGTAAGGAAGCTTGGGTGAGGGGGTTTTTGGTATGGGAATGTTAACCAATTGGATGTAAACTGAAGGATTTTAGATCACTAATGGTTTTAGATAGCTGTGTCCTGTACTGTAGGTTATGGGGGGCAGGGGTAGAGGAATGAATTAGAAGATGGAAATCAGGGATCATTTCATAGAAGAAGAGGTGCCGGAGCTCATTAGTGCAATATGTTTTATGTTTTGGTTATTTTACCAATTTTTGTGAGGAAAATGTTAGAAAGTTTGTCAAATCTTAGAGTTCTGCAAAATTATCATGGGGGTTTGAGAAATGGAGCCCAGAAGCAAGTTTTGGAGGGGGGGGGTAAAAAAGAGCACAATAAAATTTAGAGTTTAGAGTACCCAAAATGAAGCCTGATGGAAATAGGGAACATCTAGTCCATCACTGGACTAGAGAGCCCAGTAATCAGGGGCAGAGGGAGGTGTAGGTGGTGGGAGAAGATTGTGAGAAAGGAGACAAATATAAATATGCTTGGTCTCCTTCCAGCCTTTGTCCCATCCCTAGGCACTTTGGCATGAAGGCTAGGATTTTAAGCTTCCCTTCAATGTTATGTTGTACAGCACCAGATCCATTAATGATAAGACTAATAAACTGCAGGATTACATGACAGCACGGATTATGGCTTGTTGCTTGTGTGACCAAGACCTGTATATGAGAGAGCAAAACTCTTGCCTTGCAAGAACTGCCCTCCTCCCAGCTTCTCAGTCCTTCCCAGTGTCAAACTTGGGCGGGGGGGGGAGGGGTAGCCTTACTCATCTTGGAGGATTTTTCTTTCAAGCTACTCCTTATCCAAAAAATCACCAATATTGATTGTGTTGGACTGTGAGATGCTGAGATGAGTTTAGCTGTCTGTCTGGTGGACTGACCACCAAGCGCACCACTGGACAGTCTGCTGAGCCTTCTGGACACCATAGTTGGCTGGGCCTTGAAATTTCCAAGACTATTAGAACTTGGGGGTTTCAACATCCATGCTGGCGAGGCTGCATCCTCCATTCAGGCTTCAGATCTGGTGTCTTCCATGGCAACGCTAGGGCTCACTCACTTTGTATCAGGACCAACACATCAGGCAGGCCACATTGTTGGATCTGCTTTTTGGCATGGAAACAGATGTGGATCTGACTCCAGAGGAGGAGTTGCCTTTGTCAGACCTCTTGGTTTTGAAGCCGTAGCTGGGTATTCCTACCCTCCCCCCCATCTAAGTGGTGAGCCAATTTATGCTCACCTGTGGAGACTAATAGATCCTATTGGATTCCAGAATGCTCTGCAAGGATCCAATGCTTATTGGTACCTCATTAGATAAGCTGGTAGAGGACTGGAATCTCTGGCTCTCTGATGCCATCCTCTGCATTCTTGTGGGAAATCATCTCCCTGGTATGCCACTGAATTTAGGGGGATGAAATGAGAACCCAGATGACTTGAGTGAGTTTGACAGCAGGTGCATGACAAAGCCACAAGAATGTCCTATAGGATGTTTCAGGGCTTTTCTTGTAGAAAAAGCCCAGCAGGAGCTCATTTGCATATTAAGCCACACTCCCTGACATCACCATTGTTTCACACTGGGCTTTTTTGTAGAGAAAGCCCAGCAGGAACCTATTTGCATATTAGACCACAATTATTAGATCCTGATGCCAAGCCAGCCAGAGCTGCATTCTGGTGCATTCCTGCTTAAAAAAAAAACCTAGCAGGGCTGTCTTGTGGGGTTGTGATGTAGGTAAGGTTGTGCAATGGGACCATACCATAAAGTTTGTCAAGTTTTCACATGCCTCATGTTCTTTTATGTCACCTCAAATAGGCTTCATCCTCACTTTCTTCATGCACAGCATTTTCCAAGGTAAAAGATAGTATTTATGGTGATGGACAATTACTGAGACATCATGAATGATTTTGGGAGACTAATTGAAAAGAGGTTAGGGACATGTTTTGTACTTACGTACATTATTTTTTAAAAATAGGAAGTGGATTAGTGACAACTTCTATGTTACATACTGCATCAGTTCTTTGTTCTGTATTCCATTTACTAACCTTCTGAAAAGAAGTTGGTGCATCAGATGTACCCAATAAGATTAAGGATTAGTGTCACTTTGAAAACTCTAGATTGTGATGATATTACTGCACTCTGACATTTCCTTGTTCACCATAAAGTCCAAATGGAAAAGTCACCACAATGGGTTCCTGCACGCTTTGGACTCAGTAGTTTTTATGGCCAGCTTATGTGAGGTAATGCAGGTTTGGTTGCACTTTTTTGGGTAGAATACAGACAGAACTCAATGTACAACTTTTTCCTTTTGGAACATTGTCACCTGTGTCTTAGTAAACAATGGCTCCCATTTATTGCTTATGGTTTCTGCTTTCTGTAAACGAAAATCAGATGAAATATAAAACAATACCCCATGAGTATTTCCAGAAAAAAAAACTGATTTGGAGAAGTATTGTTAAAAGTTAATATCCCATTCCAGAGTCATTTCTTATGCAGAGGGATGCGGGAGGGCTCTAAGTAAAAACATTACATCTCATGTATGGAGGGTTTGGGTGTCAGGAGTCGTAAAACACACGTGACTAATTTCTGACACCCAAGACAAACCTTTCTATTGTGTGTTATTAACTACATGATGCATTGGAATTTGGCTTGGGGTAGTAAATACACCCTAGACATAATTTGCATTTGCATTTACATGTCATTTAGGCAAGTGAATCACTTTGAAAGCATTAAATATTTCAATTATAATGTTATTGATTGCTGTTGCTCTTTTTATTAACTAAATATTACTTGCATTAATATTGTATCAAAAATGTGCAGTATTGACCAATTCAATCTTTTAAAAAAGTTAATATAAAAAATATTTCTGTATGACCCAGAAATGCCCTTTCCCTACCTATATCTATGTCATTTCACCAAATCTGAGCAACAGCCAATATATATTTATAGCAAAAATACTTACAGAGCTACAAAAGCATACTTTGCACTGAAAATTTGCATCTCATCCCTCTTTTCTGGATAAAATATGCAAGAACTAACATAAATGGCATACTGTCTTTTTTTTCCCTGTGAAATGGGCCTTTGATGTTCAAGAGGAGCCAGTGTTAAAGAACATCCCTAGAAGGCTGTAGAAAGTGTTCCTATTTATGACAAATGTAAAATAGTACAGATCTAGCTGAATATGTTGGTATCATTAGTTTGTGAATTGCATCCTTGAAAATAACTGTGAAGGAACCAAATCGGTTTAAAAGAAGATAACAAAATGGTTTAAGCTACTTAGGTTGAATGCCAATTATATTTTAATATTCAGCTGAGCATATTTTACTAAGAAAAAAGGCAGCGTCGGCGCATGCATAACTCATTGGCAGCGTCGACCAGCTGTGCCACTCTTCTCTTCGAATCACTTTGTGCATTTTAGTAGCATGGTAATTTAGTAGAGAACTACCTGAGTGATGGCATTTTCAATGAGCAGGTAATCTACAGAGAATTTTTATATGGTTATGAGTTCTGCGCTTCAGCCTGGCAACACAAAAATACATCAAGACCAATTACGGTATCAACTTTCAGCGTGATACCCTTGCCACGCAAGTGCATGTATTTCTGCCCCAGGCATTTCAAATTGCATCTAATTTGAAATCTTTGGGGTTTTAATTAAATTTTAGAATATATGGAATTCTTCATTAGTACCTGCTCTGAATAGCAGATTATACTTCTCAGTCTCTCGTTAAAGAAGTAGGCTGTGGTAAATAGCATGTTCAAGAACTGATCATTTGTGGTGCCTGAATATTGGGAACAGAAATAGTAAGATGCAAAAATAATATCAAAAAGATTATTAGTCCAGTGAGGGACTCTTGATTTGTATTTTAATGGAATTTTACATTTTTCTTAATGATTTGCAAATTGTCCTCTGATTATAAAATGCATTAAGATTTTCATTTTAATGGTGAAACAACCATTAACCAAAAAAAAAAGAGAAGAACAAGAAAATACTGCCTTCTTCTGGAGTGCTCCCCTGCAGCAGGTAAATATTGAAACCATTAGCACCTTTTTGATGTGCATTGTAATACTGCAGTTTGGACCTACACATGAATAATTGTGGCCTTTCAGATTATACACACACACACACACACACCCCTTGAAGACTGTAATTGTCTTTACACCATTGAACAGTGAATGAAACTGAAGCACTCTTACCTGCAGACTATCAGTATTCTGCATGTTTTAACAAATATTCCAGAACTAGTCTGCATGTAAATTTAGATTCTGTAGTTTTGTTCTAAAGATTCAGTTTTAATTAGATGTACAAATGCAGTGGCACCTTCATTTAAAAAAACTTTTTAAAATCTGAATCTTTGGGTACAGCTGTACAGTAATTTTGTATTTATTTTGTCACACATATTAAGCATTGGGGCAACTTTTTAAAAAGACATTTGTGATAGTGGCTTAAAATACTTTTAACAAAATGGGATGTGAAAAGGTGAAAATTCTGTTCTGGGACAAAACATCCATCTGTCTTAGCACTGGTTACTCTGAGACTTGGAGAGCTGCTGCTAGTCAAATCAAGTTATTTCAGCACTCCAACAAGTCCCTTAACTGAAATTGTTAGGGGCGGAACCTGTGACATTCTGCTTACCCATTTGTGTACAGGCCTTCCCATACTCCACAAGTCCATAATGAAATGTCTTTTATGGGACTTCCATTTCTTAAAATTTGTACATCTCCATCCTCATAATAGTCTAAAGTATTGTTCAATATAGCCAATTATTGGTGAGGATTCATAAACCATAACTAATATCAGTCAGTGAGGGAATATCATTTGTTAGCAAATTAACCCCAATGGCTGTGGTGGGAGATGACTGAAATACAGAATTTATTCCTCCAGGCTTTTAGTAAGCTTTTGGCAAGATGTGAGATGAAAACAAAAAAGGTGCAGAGCAAGTCTTCAGTCAGGCAGAGATTATCATTCATTCATTCATTCATTCATTCCATTTACATCCCACCCTCCCCACAAGCAGGTTCAAGGCAGGTCCCATCATAAAATTGCAAATTAAATTAATTGACTAATTAAAATGCATTTAAAATGATCAGAACATCAGCATCAATAACTAACCAATAACAACAGATATCTGACCAGTTTGGGCCCAGATGGTCACTCAGATCTGAGGTCACTGGAGATTTGACCTGATATAAAATGAATGCCTGCTGCCTCAATTAAAGGCCTGACAGAAGAGCTATGTCTTACAGTTCCTGTGGAACTGTAGTAGGTCCTGCAAGGCCCTGATCTCTAATGGAAACTCATTCCACATTGTTGGGGCCAGGTCAGAAATGCCCTGGCCCTAGTTAAGGAAAGTCAAATGTCCCTTGGGCTGGGGAACACCAGGAGATGTTGGTTTGCACATTGTAAAGTCCTATGGGGCTCATATGGGAAAAGACAGTCCCAATGATATGCTGACCCTTGGCCATATAGGGTTTTAAAGGTAAGTACCAACAACTTGAAATGGATCTGGAACTCAATAAGCAGCCAGTGCAGTTCATGCAGCAAAGGGTGGATACATGTCCTCACAGACACCTGCACTGCTTCATTCTGCACCGCTGAAAACATAGGCTGTTTTCGCACTCACGTTTTACTGGTGCCACGACCCTCCTGACGCCGGCGGATCTGCATGGATTTCGCACCAGAAGCGCCGGCGCACCCAGAAGCGCCGGCTACTTCCGTCGCTAAGCCAGCGCAAACGGAAATCGCAAAGATGCAGGAAAACGTTTGCGCTGGCTTAGCGACGGAAGTAGCCGGCGCAATGGGCTGCGCCGGCGCTTCTAGTGCGAAATCACTGCAGATCCGCCGGCGTGAGGAGGGTCGTGGCGCCAGTAAAACGTGAGTGCGAAAACACCCATAGACTTTGGGATATGGCTGTAGAGCTGATCACAACTTGTCTGGGTCCCTAAATGCTGTTTGGCTCTGCCTTCAGCTAATTTCTAGTGTCGTTAAAGGGGAAGTCCAGAACTGCTCACCAAATTCTACTTTGGTGATGCCCCCTGTTAGTCTAATACTTCTGTGTCAGGATGTAAGTAGTACTTGGGACTGAGATGCTTTGGGTTCATACTGGGTTCAAAGTCAGATTGCATCCTGTCCAGAATGGAACTAAAAATTGCTGTTATGTTCTTGATAAAAAATGTGTAGTTTAAAAACTCTTAACTATTGAAAATAACGGTTAAGAATTATGAATCAACAGTTTTGTTGAAGGCTGTTCCTTGCTTTTATGGGAGATGAAGGAACATCATTTGTTCACACCAGAAACCTTCTGATCAGTGATATAGTTTGCCGTTTCCATGGGTAGGGGAAGTCTTGCACGGTGGTGTACCAAGGGGATGGGCTGGGGTGTTCTGCCTTGGGCACAGCTTAAGGAAGGCTTTTGAAGGGGGCCCTCAAAGCCAGCATCATCCTGCCACTTCCAGCAGAACATATTTTACTTTTAAAATGCAGTTCTGGCTGCAGCCACTAAGGGTGGAGGGAACTTGGAGCATAGCAGAAAGTTCTAGGATTGCCTAAGCTTTCCTTTTCTCCTAGACTCAAGCAAATTTCCTTAACAGATTGTGCTGATAGCTGCTATCATAATTGCCAGCCTGCAGGCAGCACTGGCCCTAGACTGACTGGCCCCCTAGGCAAGACTAACTTTTGGCACATGCACACACCTGGTGCGGTGATCATTTGATGTCTGAACTCACTCTACTCTGCAATATATTAGGACCAATCCAACTGTTCTAATTCGTAATAAGGATCTTTCTGATAGAAAATCAATCCAGATAGGAACAGAGAAGTGCAGTTTAAAAAAAAAAAAGACTTCAGAATAAGCCAAAATAATTTCCTTAATGTACATTGTGCTTGTCAGAAGAATCTATCCATCCACCACCACCACCCCGCCCTCTGAAGTGTGCTTGCACACAAAAGTTTATACCTGGAATAAAATGTTGTTAGTCTTGAAGCTGCCATCTTGGGTCTCCAACTTTGTTTTCGCTCTCTCTCTTCTTTCCTCCCCCTCCCTGCCTTCCCAAAAGAGGAGGAGGAGCCCCAGAGAAAAAGCGGAAGCTCTACATGTGTGTGTGCATATGAGTGCATATGTGAGAGAGAGGCTTGTTCCTGCCTCCTGCAGGAAGCAGCCACAGACCTCTGTGTGTACGAGGGGGGTGGAGGGAGGATGCAGGAAGCCAAGAGCCATTAAGGGAGCTGGAGGGAAAGCAAGCAACAGTGCAGCTGCAGTAGCAGCCCTGAAAAAGGCAGCAGGAGAAGGAAGTTGCTTGGGGTCCGGATTTGAGCCCTTTGTAGGCCATATTCATCCCACAGGCTGCATGTTTGACACCTCTACATAGGGTTAGGAGAGCCAGTTTGGTGTAGTGGTTAAGTGTGCGGACTCTTATCTGGGAGAACCAGGTTTGATTCCCCACTCCTCCACTTGCACCTGCTGGAATGGCCTTGGGTCAGCCATAGCTCTGGCAGAGGTTGTCCTTGAAAGGGCAGCTGCTGTGAGAGCCCTCTCCAGCCCCACCCACCTCACAGGGTGTCTGTTGTGGGGGAGGAAGGTAAAGGAGATTGTGAGCCGCTCTGAGACTCTTCGGAGTGGAGAGCGGGATATAAATCCAATATCTTCTATCTTCTACTAAGAATGAATTTAAAAATAATTCCTTCTCTGCAGTTTTTCTGGAGCCAGGCATATGTTGTTCAGACAACCTCTAGACTAATCCAGAGTAAAGATTTTTTTAAAAAGCCCTGACTTCCATAAGAAATGATGATACATGGACCAACAAATAGCATTTATTTCATAACAGGATCAACAATTCAAATACAAATGGCAACTATTCAGAGCCAGTCCACAGACTGCCGTTTTGCTTACTTCAGAGGAGCAAAGAAACCTCACAAAAATGATACAAGAACTTCCAGAAAATCAGAAAACAGCACTGACTCCAGCACTTTACAGGAGCCTAAGCACATTTAACTTCAACCTGCTGGGTCCTTCAGATGGTGCTTCTAAGCCCTAGCACTCAAATTTATCCAGAGGCTCAATTTCTTTAATCCTCCAGAGCCCATTGGCCCCGAGAAATGTCACCTGATTCTCTGAGCCATTCATCACTTGCTAGATATAGCACAATGGAATCAGTGTCAACAGACCAACCAATTATGTCTACTCAGTTCTTTTCATTGCCCAAGAAAAACTAAGATACAGTTGCCTCTCAGCATCATTATAGGTAACAAAGACAATTGACCGTATTGAACACCTCTCTGAAGAGGCAAATAATACAGCTAAACTTTTACAGATGTTGGAAACCTTCCTCTTTAAATTGGTTTAGTTTATACTACAGATGATTAGGAGTTTTATGGTATGCTTTTTGAGATGAATTGATTTTACAGTTTTTGATATTGTTGAAATGGTTGTTAATTATTGGTAATGCTTGCTTTTATTGAATTTTGTATTTATTGTTTATTGTCAATTAGTCAGTACCTTTATAGGCATAAATTATTGTTTATTTAATTATAGCTTCCTTGCATACAAGAAACTGAGGGCACAGGTGCCCTAATTAAAGAACTGTATTTATCTGACAACACCAATATTTGGCAAGGGATTAAGAAACAACCTAATGTAGCCTGACCCAAGTTAGTTGGTAGAAAGCATTGTAATTGTAAAACTTTCAATTTTTAAACACACAGGCTGTTTGAGCTTTTTGAGGGGGTTAGGTAATTTTATAAGCAGTTTTCTTTAGGTTGCTGTCCTATTCACCCCCTTTGCACCTATGGCACAATGTGTTTCCTTTTTAAAAAGTTTTTCCAGCTGTTCATACTTCATCAATGTGTATAAAAGGTTTTTGCCCAAAGGTACAGCACTTCATATTCATTATCATTTATCTTTTTTGTTCATCCCATTTGGAGATATCCTATTGGAGCACGGTGTATTTGGGGTTTCATGTTTTGATGAAATCTCCAGAAAACTTGGCAGCCATTCTGCTTTCTCATAACACCAAACTGTCTTATCTATGCGTTAAAGAGCATGGAATCTAGACGTCATTAGTGGACTCTATTTTGGAAATTATCTCTTTATTCCAGATAGGATATCAGAAAGAATATAATCCAGGCTGGAGTGATCAGAATGAGAGAATGTATTAAAATTTCCTTGACAGCAAAGACCCAGAAGTAACAGATAAACTACTCCATGAATGCAACATTGTACATAGAAACAAATGAACTGATGCAACTGTGAATCTGGATTTCAGGAATTCCAGCAGGAAAGCGTGGGACATGTTGAAAAAAAAACTAGGTGCAATTCCACCTGTGTGCCAAAGAAATCTGGAGGTTATATCATAGCAGGAAGCTGCCCGACTGGTATCCCCAGACCCAAATAAGGAACAGTTGAGAAGTCCTGTGAAGAAGAAGATTGTTGCTTTATATCCTGGCCTTCTCTCTGAATCTCAGAGTCTCAGAGCGGCTTGCAATCTCCTTTTTCATCTTCCCCCACAACAGACACCCTGTGAGGTGGGTGGGGCTGAGAGAGCTCTCACAGAAGCTGCCCTTTCAAGGACAACCTCTGTGAGAACTATGACTGACCCAAGGCCATCCCAGCAGCTGCAAGTGGAGGAGTCAGGATTCAAACCCGGTTCTCCCAGATAAGGGTCCACACACTTAACCACTGCACCAAACTGGAAGATAAACTAAAAGGTTTATTAATATATCTGGGAGAACAGGCTCCACGTGACAAAGCGCTCAGGAATCCAGGAGTTCTCAGAAGAATACAGGTTTGACATAGGGTCTTATACCCTTGATGACATAATTTATTTATTTATTTTTATTTATTTATATTAAGATTTATACCCCGCCCTTCTCACCTAGGTGTCTCAGGGCGGCAAATTATACAAAACATACATTATTGGATAAATTGGTAACAAGTACATTTGACTTGACGAGGTTGCATTGGACAATTCCAATTTTCGAATGGCCCACAAGAAATTAGCAATTGTTTATGTGAAGAAAGAACAGATGCTTCTCTCTTGGTACTCCTAACAGAAATAAAACACTCCATCTCTGGAGGTGTGCCCATTTCAAGGCCACTTCACCTCATTATACATGCTTATCAAAACATCCCAAAATACCAGGTGCTAATGTAAATCGGTCCTTAGAATTATATCAGAATGGGTCTTTCAAAGAAGCACTGTGTTCTCCTGGCCTGTGTGTTCAACCTCCCGCCTAACACTAAATTAAATTATATCACAGCCCCCAGGTCTTGGAGGTCTAATAACATCTCTTTAGCAGAACTATCTCAGAGTCATTAGTCAAATAGGAATGCAAAGCAGTTACTTTCATATTTTCCAGCCAGTCAAACCACTTAGAGACAAGGCTAATTGTACACAGGCCCAGCGCATCTGAGTAGGCCAGATAGGCAACCGCCTTCAGGTGCCACATGGCCTACAGGGGCACCAGGCACCCCTTCCCACCTCACCCTCTCCCTGCAGTTGGCACAAGCAGCATACAAGGGAGGCTGAGCTGCTGGCGGCAAGGCAAGTGGTGGTGAGGCAGGAAGGAAGTTCTCAGCTCCTTCCCACCACCACTCCACTTCTTCCCTTCTCTTCCTGGCCTTGAGTGGTGAGGGCACCCAGCAGCCAGTAGGGGCAGTGGGGCAGCATGATGGTGGGTGTGCTCCAGCATGTCAACTGGAGCCTGCTGCTGCCATGTTTGGGTGGGGAGGGGGGAAGGGCACATGGTGGGTGGGAAGTTGGGATGGGGGTGGCTTGCCTGGGGCAGCAGCCCAGAGCCAGCACCCTAGCACTGGCACTGATTCTACAGGATTAATATGAGAATAAATGTGAATAAAGGTTCTATTTCAGGGGTGGCCAATGGTAGCTCTCCAGATGTTTTTTGCCTACAACTCTCATCAGTCCCAGCCATTGGCCATGCTGGCTGGGGCTGATGGGAGTTTTAGGCAGAAAATATCTGGAGAGCTACCGTTGGCCACCCCTGTTTTATTTCAACTTCTATTCTTTAAATGTTATTATTATATTATAGTTAGTGCATTCCACACTATCCAGAGCTCTAAAGAATCAGAATCAATAATTTACAAGCAGGATTTTTTTGAAGGTCCAGATTTTAAAATACACCTGCCCTAATGACTATGAGGTTTCAGGGGATTTCAGTGCTGATGAGATTTCCAAGACACTGAAGGACATCAGCAGCAGAAAGGTACCAAGCTTTGACTGCATCCATAATGAGTTCCTGATCAACAGAAGAATGTGCACTAAGAAGCAGCACCGTAGTCAGCAGGGAATCTTATGCTTGCAGACTGCAGCGTAGCTGCTAGGCTGCATGAGCAGAGTTTGCTTCCCTGGAAGGGAAGAGTCAGGGGGCGCCCGTTTTGGCACGCAGAGAAAAAGGCGGGATCTGACAGTGCGCTCCTCGTCAGCTCCTTCATCTTGGCAGACGATTGGCTAAGGCTGAGGCTTTTCTTTTGTTTTTGGTTGGACGTCAGGGTTTGTTGGGGCAGTCGACTGGGCAGCGGTGGGTGACGCGTTGGCTGGAGCATCGGCTGCAGTGCTGCAGGCTGGCGGCAGTATCGGAGGCAATGGAGGACGTGACGTTGTCCTTGTTGGCTGAGTTTACCTAGGGTTTGGGGTCTGCTGGGACAGGGGTTGTGGAGCCCAGGGGTTAGTCTTTCCTCTTTTAATTT
Source organism: Heteronotia binoei (assembly GCF_032191835.1). Taxonomy (NCBI): domain Eukaryota; kingdom Metazoa; phylum Chordata; class Lepidosauria; order Squamata; family Gekkonidae; genus Heteronotia; species Heteronotia binoei. The sequence continues at coordinate 47,005,986 of NC_083228.1, read as the reverse complement.
TTGAGGGTGTGGGCCTGTGGGGCAACCTAGATTTTTTATTATTGCCCTTGAGGTTGGCAGGTGACCATTTTGGACAGCCTCCCCCCCATGTTTCTCCAGCTGGGGATATTCGTGTGCAGCAGAGGCTTTTATGGCCATTTTGAGTTCCCTTTTTTCTTCCAGGGGGAAGCCATTTTAGAGTGGAGCTGCAGGAGGCCATTTTGTGCTCTTGTGGTTGCTATTTAGATGGCTGGTGGAAAAGGGTTGGGCAAGCCCAAAGGAAAAAAGCTAGCACCTAAGGCCCCCAAGGCTCCTGAGAAAAGGCCACCACCGCCGTTATCCTCTTCTGATGAGGAGGGTGATATGGTGGTTGATTCCAATATTGCTTGTAGATTGAGAGCATGGGAACAGGCAGCGGACATCCTTTCTCCTGGTGGGGAGGATGGTGTGAGGCAATCTAAAAAGGGTAAGCAGGCGAGTATTCTCACCAGGCTGTCTATTCTTGAGGGCAGGTCTGGTGGAGTCGTGCATGGCAGGGACGCTGGCCTTTGCGGTCCGGATGTGGGTTTGATGGCGGCGGCGGTAGCATCAGGGGTCGGTTTGCCATTGGTTCCTGCTGGATTCGGAGGTAGGTTGGGTGATAATTTACAGGCAGGGCCTGGGCAGGTTTGGCCATGGGGAGCATGGTGGCCTGCTTCGACAGCCGGGCAGGGCGCTTCCATGTCAAGCGCGGGGGTGCCTGCCGCCTCTGCGTTGGGCGTGTTTCAAAATTGGGCTTGGCCATGTGGGCAAGACATTTCTAGTGTGTACCCGGGCGCAGGGCATCCTGGCATGGCTGGTTCCTTTATGGGGGCACCCTCAACATATGGGATGGTGCCTTTTGCTGCTTTGCTGTTTGGGGACCACTTGCTTCCTGCTACTAGGGAAAAAATATTAAAAGGGGAGTACGTGGATATTTTTTCTTTTCTCTTTCGGAAGGTTGAGGGAAAAAGACAAGGAAGAATTGGATGAGAAAGAGAAGGAAAAATTGAAAAAACAGAAGGTGGACAGGACCTGGGCTAATTGGCTTCCTGGGTTCTGTATTTATGCCGGAGTGATTGCGAGAGCGCAGCCATGGCGGGCAGCATCCCTGTTCCAGTATTTGGACATAATTTATAAAAGCTATATGGCCTTTAGTGGACCAGCCTGGTTGCAATATGACCAGGAATTTAGGATGAGGGCTGCCCTGTATCCGTCCCTTCAGTGGGATCGGATCCATCAATAGCTTTGGCTGCAGGTTATATCCCTGCCTAATCTGGGTGATGGCTCTGATAGTGGTCACTTGGTGAGTACATCATCAACATCCGCTGCTGGTTCATCAGGCTCTCCCCGCAGTGCAGCGGGGCAGGCGCTTCAACCCCACAAGCTCTGCTGGGAATTTGGATCCCTTGGGGTATGTAATAGGAAGGTGTGCCAGTTCAACCACGAGTGCCCCATGTGTGGTGGTTCCCACTCATTTGACAACTGCCCTAGGGCCCGTGGGCATAAAAATATAAAGAAGCCTGGCGGGAACGGAGGAGCCTTTCCAGCTAAGAAAGGGGCCCAGCCCGATAAGGCTGGGACCTCTTGAGCAGTGGCTGTCGAGGTACCCTCAAAGGGTTGATAGTTTGTATTTGTTAGAAGGTTTTAAAGTTGGGTTTAGGATCTCTTTTCAGGGTCCTCGAGTTCCATTTATGTCAGGAAACCTTAAGTCAGTTCAGGGCTTGGGGCAGGTCGTTAGGGACAAGATTGCAAAAGAGCTGGCCGAGGGTAGGATACTGGGTCCTTTTTCACATCCTCCAGTGAGTACTTTTAGAGTCTCACCTTTAGGTGTGGTGCCTAAAAAGGCGCCTGGTGAATTTCGTTTGATTCACCGTTTGTCTTTTCCTAAGGGGAAGTCTGTTAGGTACACCAGCTTTGACCAGGCTATTGCCGTGGTGAGGCATTGCGGGGTGGGGGCAGAATTGGCGAAATGCGACATTAAGTCTGCGTTTCGCATTTTACCTGTCCATCCCGATAATTTTGAACTTCTAGGGTTTTCTTTTGAGGGTCAATTTTACATGGATACAGCATCGCCAATGGGCTGCTCTGTGTCATGTTTGGCTTTTTTGGAATGGGCTGTGCGGGAGAAAGTGGGTTGGCAGGATGTCGTTCATTATTTGGATGACTATCTTTTTGTGGGTCCCGAGGGGACTTGGCGTTGTGGGCAGTTGCTGACTTTGTTGAGCTGGCGGCGGAGCGCCTGAGAAAACTGAAGGTCCGACCCAGAGGTTGACTTTTTTAGGGATTGAGATTGACACTATTGCGCAGTTGTCTAGGGTGCCTCTTCAGAAAATAGTGGAGCTGAGGGCTAGGATTTCTACCTTTCATCTTAAAAGGAAGGTTACTTTGTTGGAGTTGCAGCAGCTAGTTGGGCACCTCAACTTTGCTTGCAAAGTGGTTGCTCCTGGGAGGGCTTTTCTTAGAAGGCTGTGCGATGCTATGGCAGGGTTACGCTTGCCTAAGCACAGAACTAGGGTCACCTGCAGCATGAGGGATGATTTGAGGGTTTGGCAGGAATTTTTGGAGTCCTTTAATGGAATCTCTTTTTGGAGGGACGACACGAGGCTCGAAGTTGAGCTTCAGGTCATGTCTGATGCTGCTGGTTCCTTGGGTTTTGGAGTCTATTTCCATGGACATTGGTGCGCGGATAGTTGGCCTGACTCCTGGATAAAGGTTGGTGTGAACCGGGATCTTACGTTTCTCTAGTTCTTTCCTATTTTAGTCGCGGTTTGGCTGTGGGGGATGGCCAATCACACTGTCCATTTTTGGTGTGATAATATGGTGGTGGTCCACATCATTAATTCCCTTTCATCCAAATCTGGCCGGGTTATGAGATTGGTGAGGGCCTTCACTCTGCGCTGTTTGCAGCTTTACATTTTTTTTTTAGCCAAGCATGTTCCTGGGGTGATTAATGGGGTGGCTGATGCTCTATCTCATAAACAGATGGAGAGGTTTCGTCAGCTGGCCCCAGATGCCGGCAGAGAGCCGGTGCCAGTGCCCCAGGAGCTATGGCTGATTGGGGAGCCGAGGCCTGCAGAGCGATAGGTCTAGCCATTGAGCCCAGCACCAGGAAGTCTTACAAGCGGACTGTGCGGCAGTTTGAAGACTTTAGGGCTGAGGTAGGGTATTGCAGGGTTTGGCCCCTCCCGGTGGAGCATTTGCTCCATTACTGTGTTTCGCTGCGAGGTAAGGGGTTGGCCGTGCAATCCATTAGGGGCGCCTGTCTGCATTGGCTTTTGTCAGTAAGGCGCTGGGTTATACGGAAGAAACAGCTGACTTCCGTATTCAAAAGATGCTGGAGGGGTGGGCCAGAGAGGCCGGTCCCAGGGTTGATACGCGGAATCCTGTGCCTCCTTTGATTCTGCGGGGTTTGAAGAGGGTTTGGGACATGGTGTCTGCTTCGTCATTTGAAGCATGTTTGTTTCATGCTGCATCTTTGTTAGCCTTTTTTGGGGCTCTTAGAGTAAGTGAGCTGGTGGCACAGTCTAGAAACGATGTTTCTGGTAAGGCTCTGTTGTTAAGGGATCTGCAGCTATTTGCGGGTAAGGCAGTCATCACTGTCCGTCGCTCTAAGATGGATCACATGCAGAAGGGTACGGTGCTCGAGTTGGGTAGTTGTTCTGAGCTTGAGCTATGTCCACTACTGCATTGGCTGCTTATTTGGCAGTTAGGGGGCCCATGGAAGGGTTTTTGTTTATACATTTGAATGGTTGCCCGTTGACAAAGCTTCAGTTTTGGGCAGTAACGTCACGGGCTTTGGGTGCATTGGGGTTGTCTGGGGTGCGATTTGGGACCCACTCCTTTAGAATTGGGGCAGCCTCAACAGCGGCTGTCATGGGGTATCCTTCCACTTCCATTCAGAGATTGGGCAGGTGGCGTTCCTTGGCCTATAAGGCTTACGTGCGACCTTTTATTAGGCCGTAAGTGACTTGGTGTCTGCTTATTGTTGGTTCTGTTCTTGTTTAACTGTTTTTTCTCTTTAGATGCTGTTGTTCCTGGCCAGAGGAGCCGAGTTCTCATATGTGGCCATAGCCACGTGTTTTGGGCCGCTCATCAGGCTCGGAGAACTGCGGTTGGGTCTCAGCTGGGAATCAGCCAGCATGTGTGTATCGAATGGCGGGGGCGCCGGGGCCTTCAGTGGCCGGGCCTGCTGCCTTTGTTGTTTAAAGATTGTGTGGGTCCTCCTCCTCAGGTTTTAATTGTTCACCTGGGAGGTAACGATCTGGGACTCTTAAAGGACAAGGCCTTAGTTTGGCAGGCCCAGGATGATTTCCAGCACATTCGGGAGTGATGGCCTGGGACCACCATAATTTGGTCAGCCATGCTGCCCCACCTGGTGTTGTGTTGTGCTTGGGACCCTGAAGCTATAGAAAGGGCCCGGTATAAGGCTAATAAGGAGATCAGGAAGGTGCTGGAAAAGGGTTTGGGCCACTATTTGCCCCATCCGGACGTTTTGTTGAAATTTCCTGTCCTCTAAAGAGGGGATGGGGTCCATCTCTCAGAAAAGGGTAATATGCTTTTCCTGAGAGATTTGCAACAAGGTTTGCGGGTGGCTTTGGGCCTCCTGGTGGGCGCTAAGCCCTAAGTAGAGACGGCCTTAGTAGTGGCAGGTTTTTGGGGTTTAGGGCATTATGCGGCTAGGGGAGGACTGTGAAGCATCCTCCTTTTGGGGAATTTGGGGTCTGGCATGATCAGCCTTCGGGTTTGAAGACCCAGATTTGGCGAATGCAGACTGTCCAGGAGGCTTGGCTTGGGACCTCTGGTACGTGCCTCCCTGCTGGGCCTGCCTGGAGAGAGCTGAGTAACAGTCACCTCTGGCTGGGGGCTGGGTCTCTCACCCGTTAATGGCAGGGGATCGGTCGCGGTGACCCCTGGCCAGGCCGCTCATGCGGTACCCTTGCTGTTTATTAGAATATTGAATAAAGTGGCCCGATTTTATACCAATACTCTGTGTCTGACTCTTTATTCCGGCCTTGGGGAGCAAGGCTGCATGAGCAGAGTTTGCTTCCCTGGATGGGAAGAGTCAGGGAGCGCCCGTTTCGGCGCGCAGAGAAAAAGGTGAGATCTGCGCTCCTTGTCGGCTCCTTCGTCTTGGCAGACGATTGGCCTTCCCGCCCGCCCTGCATGTTATGTGCGCAATTTACTGGTTGCCTCCTTGGAGGAGCCAGGTAGGAATTTTTTACACCTTGGCTGATTGGCAGTGGCTGGGGTGCGTTTTTTGCCTACCCTACATAGCAATGCAGTGGATTGAGGATTTGGCTATCGGGAGGCGCTGTTAAATAGGCGGTCACTTTAGTGGCAGGTTTTTGGGGTTTAAGGCACTATGCGGCTAGGGGAGGACTGTGAAGCATCCTCCTTTTGGGGAATTTGGGGTCTGGCATGATCAGCCTTCGGGTTTGAAGACCCGGGTTTGGAGAATGCAGACTGCCTGGGAGGCTCAGCTAGAGGGTGCCTTTCTGGCGAGACGTGCATCTGGGTTTGGGACCTCTGCTGCATGCCTCCCTGCTGGGCCTGCCTGGAGGGAGCTGAGTAACACTTAGCTCCAGCTGGGGGGCTGGGTCTCTCACCCGTTAATGGCAGGGGAGCGGTCGCGGTGACCCCTAGACCTAGACAGGCCGCTGGTAGGGTACCCTTGCTGTTTATTAGAATATTGAATAAAGTGGCCCAATTTTATACCAGTACTCTGTGTCTGACTCTTTATTCCGTCCTTGGGAAGCAAAGGGAAGATTAGTGAAGATTGGGTGAGGGTGCTGCAGATTCTATAGTCGGCACCACCCCTGTGCCCCCACCTGCTGGCTAATTCTCCAAAAATTATGTCGTACAACTTGGGATGTGTCTGCTACAACACTTAAATGCTCAGCTTTGGGTTTGCTCTGTAATATAATGGAGTATGGTGCTTCAGTATTACTCAACATCCAGCATGTCCACAAACCTGATGTCTATATCAGTACAACGAGAACCTCCAGTGAATGTATTAAATCCACTCTGGCCTGTTGGTACCCATGTTGCACTACATCACTCCCCCCATACCTCCAAAAACAAGGTGCTCTTCTTTGTGAAGGAGGCCCCGTGGCGCAGAGTGGTAAAGCAGCAGTATTGCAGTACTGTGGTCTGAACTCTCTATGCTCACGACCTGAGTTCGATTCCGGCGGAAGCTGGATTCAGGTAGCCAGCCCAAGGTTGACTCAGCCTTCCATCCTTCCGAGGTCGGTAAAATGAGTACCCAGCTTGCTGGGGGGAAAGTTTAGATGACTGGGGAAGGCAATGGCAAACCACCCCGTTAAAAGTCTGCTGTGAAAACATTGTGAAAGTAACGTCACCCCAGAGTCGGAAACAACTGGTGCTTGCACAGGGGACCTTTCCTTTTTCTTCTTTGTGAATATAGGAGAATAACTGGAAACAGAGAGTTGCCCATCCACAAAGACATGGCTGTTGTAGATCTATCCAGACTAAGACTAAGTGTCATGCTCTTTGAACTCTTCCCAGCTGCAATTGGATAGATTGCAAATTTGGATATTAGTATTTAGGGGGATTGCCCAATCAGTCTTTCATACCAGTTGTATCAACCTGATTACATTTTATATTATTATATGCTTCATGTGTGTAACTCTGCCATACAATAAATAAATTGTAAATAAAAAAGTAAACGAGAGCCAGTGTGGTGTAGTTGTTAAGATTCTAATTTGGAGAGCCAGTTTGGTGCAGTGGTTAAGTGTGCGGACTCTTATCTGAGAGAACCAGGTTTGATTCCCCACTCCTCCACTTGCAGCTGCTGGAATGGCCTTGGGTCAGCCATAGCTTTCACTGGAGTTGTCCTTGAAAGGGCAACTTCTATGAGAGCTCTCTAAGCCCCACCTACCTCAAAGGGTGTTTGTTGTGAGGGAGGAAGGTAAAAGAGGTTGTGTGCTGCTCTGAGACTGAGATTCAGAGTGGAGGGCGGGATACATATCATCTTCTTATTCCCCACTCCTCCACATGAAGCCTGCTAGGTGACCTTGGGGCAGTCTCAGTTCCGTCAGAACTCTCATAGGTTCACCTACCTCACAAGGTTCCTGTTGTGGGGAGAGGATGGGGAAGACAATTGTTAAATTCTTTAAGACTTCCTGAGATAAACAGGGTTTAAAAACCAGCTCTTCTTCTTTTGTCCTCTGTTCCTTTAAAAAAATCCAGTTTAAATCCATATTCATATATTCATACTGTGTATTTGTAAAACTCAAAATCAATACTTTGGAAAAATACTATTATTTCTGTTATTTTATAGTTATGCAACTAAATTAATAAAGAGTTTGGGCATAGTATTTTGATGGTTTTCCTGAGAATTTTAATCTCTTCTTCCAGCATGTACCCTTTTCCCTTATTTAGTATCATCTTGTATTTTGTCAAATTCTGGATTCTTCATTTTAGATATTCTGAGCAGAATAAAATTTGCAAGCAAATATTGCAGTCTTGTACACAGCTGAAGTGTCATGTTTCTTAGACTCTTTCAAAGTTAGGTGAAGCTAATTCCTACATTAGGTGAAGTTAATTCCTGTTTTTCCGTATTGTTCCCTTTGAATGTATACGGACTTACAGGTCTTTTTTTTTGTTAGAAAAAACCCAACAGGAACTCATTTGCATATTAGGCCACACACCCCGTCATCACCATTGTTTCACACAGTGCTTTTTTGTAGAAAAAGCCTGGCAGGAACTCATTTGCATATTAGGCCATGCCCCAACACCAAGCCAGCTGAACTGCGTTCCTGTGTGTTCTTGCTCAAAAAAAGCCCTGCAGACTTATATGCATATCTTCGCTGAAGGTTCTATCCAAAATATTTCACTAATAGGGATGCAAGTTTTAACTGCTAATCAAATAAACCTTTAGTTTTGGTTGATTGATTAAATACATACATAAAATTGAATAATACTCAAATATAGCTTATACATTTTAAATCAGGTATAGAAGTACATGTCAAATGAATAAATGCAGAAATAAATTAAGCTTCTATAATAATGCGACTTCGGAACAATGTCATGTTCTGCCATATAATTCACTAAAGGATACCATATTGCTACTACTTTGTTTTGATACTATTCAATAGGGAGGACACATTTTAATAAAACGCATTTTAATAAGAGGGTAAATTAAAACACTGTTTTGGGTTCAGGCTATTTTTGTTCTGGTATGATACTTCTATGGATAATAGACAAGGCGATATTAGCACCATACCTTTCTTACAAATAAATTATTTGGGAGCAATTCTAAACAAGTCTACTTGGAGGTAAGCCCCATGTTGTTCAATTGGATTTCATGTCAGGGGAGTGCCCTTAGGATTGCACATAATTTATTAAATCCTTAGTTACGTTACATTTTGATATTTCAAAATGTTTTTTTTCTATTGAGATTTTACTAGTATGCAGGTTACATTAAATGAAATCTGTCAACATATCCATTATTTTGAAAGACTTCGAAAATTATATGAAAATATATGTATAACTGTCATATATTATTTTGATGCAAGATTGGGATATATTTTATCTCAGTGTAAGCCCAATACTGGCTATGGCAGAGTGACATAGGGGAAAAAAGTATAGAACTGTGATTTCTTCAAAAGAAATCATAGAGAAGGAACAGAATTCGATATTTGCCTGTCAGTATGAAAGGGCAACCACTGGGGGAGTGGGTTAGAGGGACAAAATTCAGTAGAAGAAAGGTGTTTGTCAATATCTAGTAGCAACATTGGATCATGCTAAGCTTGTGTGATGTTTTCTGCACTTTGGTTTGGAGTGTCTGCATGCACACACGTTTACAATAATGTACTTTAAAGCTTGGGCATGAAAATTATGTATGCTTAAATAGGGGTAGTAAGTACATGTTCTTGAGCACACATGCACATGCACACACATGTATATATTTTGGAATGGGCATAGACTGGGAAAATGGTGGTTCATGTTGGTTCCTGGTTCATTTGTTAGCACAAACCATGAACTTGCATGAACTTTTCCATTTCCTGAACTGCTTTGTGGTTTGTTTGGTTCATGTGGTTCATTCCGCAGTAGAAAGCCCCCCCCCCCCCCCAGTGAGCTAGATATGCCAAATTCACAACAAACTCTTCAGCTCTATCTCCTCTAATTGCTTTCCAAGTTTGGTGAAAATTGGATGGAGTGGGAAGTTACAGCCTCCAAAAGGTGGTTTCTTCAGTTCAGGAGGCAGTAGGAATGCCCCCCAGTGGGCTAGAGATGCCAAACTCACAGCAAGTCTTTAGCAGATTCTCCTCTACCTACTCTCCAAGTTTGGTGAGAATTGGATTAGGGGGGTGAGCCACAGCCCTCCAAAGCAGATGCCCCCTGGAAACTGCTTTCGGAAACCAGCATAGCAAGGTTTGTTTTTTCAAATAAAAGCTACCCCAGCAAATAAAGAAACAGGGAGAGGCAGTGAGTGTGTGGCTCAGGACCACAGCATAGCACAGCAAAGTTTCTTTTTGAGAAAATAAAAGCTGCAGCAAAACAAACAAAGAGGAACACCTTCCCAGCTGGGCAAGGTGTTTTTTAAAAAATGTCCCACGAGGGGAAAAGTCTCCTACTCCAAAGACTCCCCTGCAGCAAGCAGGTCTCTCTCACTAACTCTCCCTCTCAAACTGGCTCCATCTTCTTACTGCTGTGAAGTGAAAGCAGCTGACTTTTTTGTATATGTGATATTTGCATATATATAAATCTGCTCTCATAGAGCAGAATAGGAGCTCCATGGTTAGCTCAGAGAGCTGCCAGTCAAGCTATGGACAATGGGTATGGGTGTTTCTAGAGCTCTTCCCCCAGTGTTGCCTAGGAATTCCTTTGAATCAGTGCCAGGCTGTCTGCAGAACAAACCGTGAAAATGAACCACCCAAACCACCATGGGAAAAAGGTGGTTCATTTTTGGTTTCAGGTACAGCATGATCAAATAAACCAGCCCTGTTTGTGCTCAAACTATCATTCATTGTTCAGTTTGTGCCCATCCCTAATCTATAGCTACCTGGCACTTGATCCTAGAGTCATTATCAAAACCATGTTACCTGTTTAGAATATTTTCTCTTTGGTACATGTGTAATAGGGGCTATGGCTTTCTATTGCTGCATAGTTGCATGGTATGTAAATAGATTCATCTTACATAGAGAATGGCAAAAACTCCTAGTGTGATCTGTCACTTAGCAAAATTTTTGTTACATTAATTGTTTAGTTGCTAATAGAACTAACACTGAACAGTCAGAACTACTTCTTGCCTCTTGAGCAGATATAATAAAGTAGCTGTCCAATCATCTGTTGGTTATTAGCCAAAATTGATTGCATAGCTCTACATACTTGATTGATGTTCATTGCAAGGGCCTTTGAAAACTCCTGTGTACATATGTATTTTGACACTTACTTGGCCTAAAATTGTATAGGGCCATTTGGATTTTTTCTGGAGTTCAGCATACACACATTGTAATGCCCATTTTTATGACTCTGCATTTGGAAGTGGCCCAGAATCGACTCCCTTGCCAAGTAGTAAAAGGATTATTTGTTCCTTAAGTGGGATTTTGTATGGCATGTACAGGCCTGAAGCAGATTTCTGCAGCTGAGTTATAAACCCTTAAATATGGGTCTTATTATAGAAATGCTGACATTCTTGTTGGAAGTGTTAGGGCTGCAAATGATTATGCTTCAACTGTTGTACAAAGCCTTAGATACTCTTGTCATATGGAAGCATACTGGTTTAGTGGTACCTACAATATTATGAACCCCTGATGGTCTGACTGAAATAAAAATGATGACATTAAAACCTCAAAATTAAAACTTTTAACTGTATGGTAGCTTACGTGATATTATTTCCTCTTTTCATTAAGAAAGAAGCAGAACGAGTCTGTGGAAATCTTAACATCCTGTCTGTGTCTGTCTATCAGGATTTATCCCCTCTCAGATTGTCTAATCAAGGCATTAGTACTTCTACAACAGTTGCAGTGCATATGTACGCAACAGATTCATCCCTCCTGTTAGGAATCAGAAACTCCATGACACACAGACAGCAATCAAGAGACAGGGAAATGGTGAAAAGACCCAAAAAGGAGACACTGTAATCTGGCATTTCAGTATTTAGTTCTTTAATAGCATTATTAATATATGCCACTTTAATTCAAAGAATGGGAAAATGTAAGTTGTCAAACTCCGTAACCTTTTCCCCCAGTATGGACATTATTAGAGGCCTTGACGGAACATTTCTGTAGACACTTCTTTGTTCATTTCCATGTCTCCTGTGACTGAGCTTATGATGGTGGGTTGATTAGTGATGGAGAGGCTCTAGCATAGCCCTTCTTCATACCACAGGCCATAGGACAAATTAGCCCTTTCCTGTATATGCCAATTCAGGACAAAAGGTCTATAATGAATAATTGTAAATGAATGGGTTTCTTTGGGCCAGGAGCCAGCTAGAAAGACACTAGTAGCCAAAACAGACCCCGGTCTACCATTGTTTATGCCCAAATCAATGATGACAAATCCAAAACAATGTTTCATTTCATAGGTTTTTTAGGGTACTATGGACAACCAACAGTGCATTGATAAAAATGTTTACTTGACCAGATTTTCAATTAAACCAGTTTTATGTTGCAAGGATAAGTCATGCAAGCTATGTGGTAGCAGGTTACAGGATGGTTGCTGCCGGGTTGACCCAGATGAGTCCTTCCTCAAAGACCAAAAAAGCCTTGGAAAGGTGCCTCCCACCTACTTTATACCAGCAGAAACCAAGGCCAGAAATCTGGCAGTGTTTTTGTAGTCTCCAGCAACTTTCACAACAGTCACTAAGAGGGTATTTATTTCTTAAATTTACAGGTGCTACTTTTATTATTGTGAGTTTTAACCACCCTCATGTTTGATTGTTTTGGGGGGTTTTCCCCAAATTTCTAGAAAGGTGTTTGTTTATGGCTTCAGTCTCTGGATTTAGGTATCCATAGTTTGGCAATGCTGAGAGTTAGATGCATTGATGATAAGTAAAAACTATTTGTCTATACTAAAACTCATATATAATTCATTCATTCATTCATAGACCTTTAATGGCATAATCATATATAATTTATATAAATCTAAGGTCACCATTTATCTGTTCATTGACAATACTAAAAATTTCTGAAGTATAGAAAAGCAACAACAGACGTAACAATTTTACATTGAATCCCATGGCACATTTCCAAAAGACAGAAGGATTTCCATCAGCAGAGCATTACAGAGAGTCAGTTTGGTGTAGTGGTTAAGTGTGCGGGCTCTTATCTGGGAGAACCGGGTTTGATTCCCCACTCCTCCACTTGCACCTGCTAGCATGGCCTTAGGTCAGCCATAGCCCTGGCAGAGGTTGTCCTTGAAAGGGCAGCTGCTATGAGAGCCCTCTCAGCCCCACCCACCTCACAGGGTGTCTGTTGTGGGGGAGGAAGGTAAAGGAGATTGTGAGCCGCTCTGAGACTCTTCGGAGTGGAGGGCGGGATATAAATCCAATATCTTCTTCTTCATCTTCCTTACACTCCAATGCAATCCCAGATTCAGTTCCTGTGGTCCCCTGAATCCCAGGAACAGCATTTTGGAGTGGAGGCATAGCTCACTTCTAGATCATCTGACATGCAGAAGGTCTCCCAGATTTAATGCCTGCCCCAAACCCTGGAAAGTCACTGGAAAGTTTGAGTAGACAATACTGACCCTGATGGACCAGTGGTCTGATTCAGTATAGGGCTTCATGTGTTCATGACATTTGGGCCTGCAGTGAAGGGAGAGAGGCTAGGGATTCATGTACCATGGATTGAAAACCTGAATCTCAAGCCTGTTTTAACGATGTAATGGAATTTCGGCTGGTGCACAACTACCCATTAAAGGGAAAAATAACTAGGGGCTGCAGGATTCATCACAGGAAGCTCTTCTAGAGGTTGGTTAATGAGAAGGTAACAGTTATTTACAGCAAGTCAGAAAGAGGGTTTGTACATAGATTCTTCGTACATGGATTCTTCTCTGTCACTGTCATTATTTATTAATTAATTTATAACATTTCTATGCCATCTTTTCTGAGTCCTGCTCAAAGTGGTTTACAATTTTAAAACCAAAGATTAAAACACAGGCCATTGAACATAAACAGCATAAAACTATCCATACAACAGAAGCAGACCATCAAAAAGTTGATAAGATAAAACCCCTAATTAAAAGCCAGGTTAAAAAGATGTGTTTTAGCTTGAGTGCTAAAATAAAATAAAGTAAAGTAGGCACCAGCTGAGTCTCAAGTTGGATTGAGTTGGAGAGGTGAGTTGCCACCACAGAAAATGCTCTGTCTCTAGTCAGTACCCACTTCACCTCTGGAGGCCAGGGGCATGGAGAACAGGGTGTGTGAAGCTAATCTTAACTGGTCAGCTGAATAGTATGGAAAGAGATGGCCTTTCAGGTACCCTGACCGCAAACCATTTAGGTCCTTAAAGGTAAAACCCAGCTTTTTCAATTATGTGCACTTTGAATTATGCCAAGAAACAGATGGGTAACCTGATTTTTCAGCACAGTGGTGATACAGTCCCTGTAATCAACCCTAATAGTTAGCCTGCCTGCTGCATTTTGGACCAGATAAAGTTTCTGAACTATCTTCAAAGACAGGTCCCTCTAGAGTACATTACAATAATCTAACTTGGATGTAATCAGAGCATGGGCTACTGTGGCCCAATTATCCTTTTGGAAAAACAGCCTTAGGTGGCAAACCAGCTGGAGCTAATAAAAGGGGGTGTGATATGGAGAAGATCATAGGCCAGAATCCAGTAACATCCCCATCTCCCCTCCCCCTTTTTATTGGAGGGCTTTATTGGGGGTATTGAAGAGTTTATTGTTCAGTACTATCCTTTTGTGGAATGATTCTCACATGTTTGCTCTAGGCTTCCCAACCCCCCCGCTCTGGCGGGAGTCCCCTGGGTTTGCAGCCTCATCTCCCGGTCTTCAAGAAGTGGGAAGCGGGGGGGTGGGGGTGGAGGTGGGGGAGAACATACCTGTAGGCTTCATTATAGAGCTCCTGAGCAGTTTGTAAAATGTCTGCCCCTTTAAGGCTGGGCAGCGAGCAGGAAGGGCTTGGGAGAACAGCCCCTCCCTTTCTTTTGCTTTCGCTTTCACAAGAGTTCTCCGGAAGAAGATCTGGTAAGTGTGTGTGTGTGTGTGTGTGTGTGTGTGAGGGAAGGGGCAGGCGATTCCCTGGTTTGGAGGCCCTCCCCCCTTTTAGAAAGTGTGGGGGGGGGAGGGAAATGTCTACTGGGCATTCTATTATTCCCTATGGAGAACGATTCCCATAGGGAATAATAGGGAATTCATCCGTTGGTATTGGGGGCTCTGGGGGGGGGGCTATTTTTTGAGGTAGATGCACCAAATTTTTAGTATAACATCTAGTGCCTCTCCCCAAAATACCCCCCAAGTTTCAAAAGGATTGGACCAGAGGGTCCAATTCTATGAGCCCCAAAAGATGGTGCCCCTATACTTCATTATTCCCTATGGAAGAAAGGAATTTTAAAAGGTGTGCTGTCCCTTTAAATGTGATGGCCAGAACTCCCTTGGAGTTCAATTATGCTTGTCACATCCTTGTTCTTGGCTCCACCCCCAATGTCTCCTGGCTCCACACCCAAAGTCTCCTGGCTCCGCCCCCAAAGTCCCCAGATTTTTCTTTAATTGGACTTGGCAACCCTAGTTTGCTCATCACCTGATGACTGTATCATCAGCTGTTATTCATGTTTGCAAATAAATTGAGGAACACAGACAGAACTTGACTATCATCTCAAAGACTTTTTTAGTTCCACAGTTATATCTGATTTAAAAGCAACTTAGACATTTCTACAGGGTTATTCCAAACACTGTACAGAACATGCTCAAATTTCAGTAACTGTTGTTGTAATCAGCATTGTTAAACAGGGAAAATTCTGTTGTTCTAATTGCATGCTACTACTTTTGGAATAATTCCAGTACTACTTACAAGATGGTGACTATTGGATGCATCAGCTACTGGAGATGTGAAACCTTTATTAGATTATTCAATCAAAGTCAGAAAATATTGGCAAGTCACAAGGAGGAAACATTATTGGCTTGTATGTTCAGCACAGATGTTTTTCAGGATCTCCACCCTGTGAACATCAATTTGGTTTTCTTATGCAGATAGAGGGAGGTACCAAAAGTTTGCACTGCCTGCTATTAATTGGCAACTGAGAAGCACCTTATTATTTCCCCTATAGAACAACAGAAAGGAATTGATGTGATTGCATGCAAAAAAGTACAGTAACATCTAAATACAAACAAATTGGTAGGATATTACCATAAATTCTAATGTGGATATTGAAACATTAGATGCATAGAGAATTTGCTTTTTAATGTAGATGTAATAGTATAATTTAAGCATTCTAGAACACATGGTTGAAGTATTACAATTCCTTGTGTTCAGATTTTAACAAGACATGGTTTCACTTTATACAGAAGTGTCAATTATACTCTTCTTCATTATCATCCTGTTCTTTAACCCCTAACATCCAATGTAAAGGATGAGGAATAAAGAGGAAAGCTCCTTAAAAGAGCTGCAGAAATGTTAACAAATACTGCAATGTTTTAACACTGAAATCTATTATTATAGCAGAATTCTTGCTTTAAAATACATCATTTTACTGGGGTGGGTGTGGTGTATTTTTAACTATAATAATGCCAACATGGAATTAGAATGAGTTACTACTGAGTAGCATTTAGCTTGTGTTGAACTGTAACATCCTTAAAAGATAAGAGGTGAAATTGTGAAAGATTCAACATTGCACCAGAAAAATAAACAACTTCTGTCTAGTGAGAACTCCTAGAATAGTTGCCTTGTTATTTTAGGACTCATAATTCCTCTTTCACAGTCATCTCTAGCTGCATTTGTAGTATACTGTTGAGTTTTTAGGACCTAATATATAATAGTTTGAGAGCTTTATGAATATGTTTAGAGGGGAAAGCTCATTTGTGATATGAAATATAACTTTTTACAGTATATGCATTATTTCTGCTGCAAGCATATTGCTTGTCTAAAAGTTTATTGAAGAGGCTTCTGTATTGTTAAAACATTCTTTGTTGAGCATACAGTTCAGATATTTAATGATAATCCATAGTCTTTGGCCACTTAATATCTGATTAATGAATGGTGCAAAGAATCATTTGAATATGGCTTTCCTCACATCCTTGGCAACCTTGGTGCTTAAGACATCTCAGTAACATTAGTGAAATATAGTTAATAAGCTATTGCTGGTGGAGGTTGCTTCAGCTGCTTACCGCTATGGCTACTACCTCCTTCCACCTGAACTGCCTCCTCATTTGAATAGGTGAGGAACCAAAGTCAGCAGCGCAATTTGAGCTGGATTCCATCACTCAAAATTCAGTCACAACTTCTTTTGAATTCCTCAGCTGCCCTGAGGCAAAGGCTCAATGTTGATACTGAGATTAATCCCAAAAGAACCCCTTATTTCTCAGCAGAGAAATTAAAGCTTGCCAGTTTTCCTTTCACCTGTCCTTCTGACAGCTCTGTCAGTAATGATATGCCTTCTACATGGTATAATCCCCGTCCTATGGTAAAGAATAATTTATTAAGAAATTAAGGGGCTTAGCTCCTCTCTGTCGGGTTGGTCTTCAAAAGTTAGCTGATAGCAGAGACAGCATGATTATCAATGAAAAATTATTTAACAGTACCTTGGGGCTTTTTTAGACAAAGCCTAATAAGTCACATGGGTAGATATCAATCAAATGTATCCCCCTTAGATTTTGTAAATATTCCCTGAAGTTAAGTCAAATTATGTTGATTATATGGCTCCTCTTCTTGCAGTTCAGTGTGACTGTGGGGCACAGTTCTAGTTTAGGAGAAGCATATTTTTAGAAGCATGGGAGAGGCGTGAGATGTTTGCTAATAAAGCTGACACATTTCTTGTTCAGCGTCTTGAATCTTAGCAAGGCCAGCAAGGCGGTTGCAATATGTTTTATAACAGACTGTACATTGGTAGCACTTTGAGTTACTGGCCATGTTTATGTATACACTGGTGGCATCCTAATGCATTTTTAATGGCTATTAGTATATTTAGTATAATGTGCTAGTGCATAAAATATGTATTGTGCATCATCCCTTTGAGCTCTTTTGTTGTGTTTAAAGGCACAAAAGGAAAGGTGTGACTTGACGTTGTCCTAACTGTCATTTACAATCTGGGCATGATGAAGGGACATCAGTGTCTGAAACACTGCTGTGCATGAATTGATGAAGTTGTGTCATTTCAAATCAGATTTTTCTCCCTTTTTATTGTTTTGATAACAAGGTTATGCCCTGGAGGAGACATGAGCTTCAGTGAGTCCGCAAATGTGCAAAATAAGTTCACTTCTTGGCTGTTGAGTAGGCAATTGCAGGACTGGCATCATTGCATGTCTATTAAGGTTTGAGGCATTTAAAACAAGGGGGAAGGGAAGGATCTCCAAAGCAGAAAACAATGGCTGAGGGCTTAGTTTCTAAGCTGATAATACAGAAATAATGTCCAATTTCCTTTATCTGTTTTTTTTTTTCCTCAGCAGTGCTTTAACCCAGCACAGGAAGCAATTAATAATGATGAAATGTTTCTTCATTCTATTTTGCATTTGTTTGAATGGCAATGATCATGTGAACCCAAGTTGGAAGTTTTCTGTGGTGTCTTGCAATTTCTGCATAAAAACTGTGTGGGGAATCACATTTGTTGCTGTGAAAACATTTATGCATTTAAAGGTTTGTCTGATTTTTTTTTTGAAAGTTTTATTGAAAATTGTCAGTGTTGTCAAACTGCCTGATTTAAATTGATCTGAGAGCAGGGGCTGGAGGTTGGAATTCAGTCGGGGAGTTCCATCGTTTCTCGTCACCCCACTAAGACAAAGTATTCATTTCTGAGGGCTAACACTACAATATGTCCTAGCAATATGAGGCAGGAGATTGTGTTCCAGTGCACTGAAAAATAGACCGAGATTGTCAGAGCATTTATATTCATGAGAGCGAAATAATGCTTAGCCTGACTAGGCTTCTACATTCCTTAAATGAAAAAGATATGACATTAACTCTTTGCAACACCTGCCATCTGAGATTTCCTTAATGTGTGAAATTTAGAAAACGATGAGTTTGAGTTATGTCGTTAGCAAAAATACTGTGTTCGTTTGCAGCCTCCCAGACAAGTGAAGACAACAAGGTCAAAATCCAATCAGCACTTTGCACAATAGTGTTGTGTTTTACACATTTTTAAAATCAATCAATCAATCAAAAGCCTTTATTGGCATATATATCAGATTATAAACAAACAAATAAACAGCTACAGAAATAATAAAACAGTCATATGCAGCTTAAAGGGGCATTCGACTCTGTAGATAGAGAGCGACTATGGATTAAACTCCATCAACTGGGCATTGATAAGAGACTTCTCAAACTAATTCTAACTCTACATTCCTCCACCACTTGCCAAATCAAAACTTCAACTACTGGGGAACTGACAACTAAAATTCCCTTCAATAAAGGAGTTAAACAAGGATGCATACTTGCTCCTTTTTTATTCAATCTATTTCTCAATGATTTGGCTCCTGTACTAACAGAAGTAGACTGCCACCCCCCAAAATTGGGCTCTATGCGCGTACCCATCTTGCTATACGTGGATGACACAGTACTCCTTTCTTGTACGAGGGTTGGGCTTAGACGACTGTTGAATAGATGTCTCAGTGTTTTCATTTTTAAAATAAATAAATAAATGCAGGCCGGGGGGGGGGGGAACAGCCTTCCTCTCATGCATGCACACATATTGAAAAATACACTGCCTGGATTGTAAGAACCAAATCTACAGTTGCTTCCTAAAAAGTTTGCACTTCTCTTTTTCATTTGTTGTTGTTTATTGTATTGTAAACTGGCTGGGGGGGGGGAGTCTGAGGCTCCTACAGTTGTTCTGGTAGTACAGAAATTTCCCTTGTGTCTCAGAGGGCTGTGTTTGGACAAATTAGAAAATAGATCTTCTCTAATTAGAATAATACACTTATTTGTACATTTGTCTTCCTCTGAGCACCTCTACATTTGTTAAGTTAGTCTTTAGCCATGAATGATACATCACTGATCAAAGCAGAAGGCCAAAAGTTCAAATATGACTTCAAATTTCCTTTCCAGATCTCCCTTTTGAGAAGCAAAATATCTATTGTTTCCTTTTAAATAAAAAATAGATGTTTGCCTCTCCACAGTATCCCCTGTCAGGCAGATTTATCTACAATGTTAGAAGCAGCAGGAACACAGCCTGAGCTGGAGTTAAGGAGGCTCCTAAACTTGCCAAAGGGAAGAGAAATGAAATGAAATAATGCAAGAGAAAGGGGATGGGGAAGTCTCGATACCTTTTCCATCTGCATCAGGCTGCTTGATAAGAAAACCTTGCTCTGGTTTATTCCAATTCACAGTGCTATAATTTTCTGTAAGATTGCATATCTGCAGTAGAAATGTCTCAACATCCTTTTGGTCCTGCACATTTCCCTAACCAATGGCAGATAGCAGAAAAGCTCATAAAATGTTGATTTGTCTAGAGTGGCTATCAATAGCTGCATAAATGACTTGAAAAGGGGCTACCACAGTACAAGGCAGCTTAAGATACTTTGCAATTCCTAGCTTGTTACAGGTCTGTATAATAATAAGAGAATCAGGTGCCAAAAAGACTAAAGCACTTTCCCCCTGAAGTAGGGTATAGCCTAGATTGAGCATGAATGAATCTGTACGTCACAAGCATCTAAACTGAAACTGAACCCAAGCAAGATGAAAATTATGCTGGTGGGGAAGGTGGAGATTTTGAAGGACGTTATGCTTCCCACTTTCAGCAAGCTGTCCCTTGATGACTCTGATAAGAGCCTAGGGATCCAACATTGCTGCTGGAGAAGGAAGGTAACACTGCTCCAAAAATGCTTCCCCCCAACTCAGTCTGGCCCACAAGATGGACTCCACTTTGACACAGCCAATCTGGATCCACACCACAGTAACAGAGACTGGACTGATGCAATGCACTCTACATAATGCAAACTATTATCATGTACCATTTGTTCCTTCAAGGACAGTTCAGAGACACCAGTTGGCACAGAATCCTGCCATTTGGTTATTATCAGGAGCAAGACATAGAGCATGAATATTACTCATATTCTGCAAAATCTTCATTAACTGCCTATCAGTTATCTCAATCCATGCCCTTCATTACCTTGGTCCATCACATCTGCAAGACCACCTCTCTCCATATACTGTGCCACAACAGCTTCGCTCATCTGAACAGGGCCTTCTACCTGTGCCACCCTTCCAATGGGCAAAATTAGCAACTTCCTGTACATGTGTATTCTCTGTTGTGCTCCCCACCACATATGGAATGGCCTGCATAATGAGGCTAAGAAGGCTCCCATTCTCCTGGCTTCACACAAAGTATGCAAAACAGGAGGACTTTTTTAGAATCAGAATTATACAGTTGGAAGGTCATCTAGTCTAACCCCCTGCAACCCCCTTACACAGGCAATAGATGCAGTACTGTAATAAATACTACTATATGCTGCCAGTTTGGTGTAGTTTGATGTAGTTCTTTCAGAGTTGTTCTATCAAGAGCAATTCTTGAAAGTGCTCTCTCAGCAATACTTACCTCACAGTGTGTCTGTTGTGGGGAGGGGAACGGAAAGGAGATTAGAAGCCACTCTGAGACTCCAAATGAAGGGCAGGATATCAATCTGATTTCTTCCTCTTCTTCTTCTTCTTCTTCTTCTTCTTCTTCTTCTTCTTCTTCTTCTTCTTCTTCTTCTTCTTCTTCTTCTTCTTCTTCTTCTTCTTCTTCTTCTTCTTCTTCTTCTTCTTCTTCTTCTTCTTCTTCTTCTTCTTCTTCTTCTTCTTCTTCTTCTTCTTCTTCTTCTTCCTGTAAGTAGGCTCCTCCTGTATAATTTCTGCATTGTTTAGTGTGACGCGCTTAAACACTTGTGCGTTGTTTCTGGTTTATTTCTAAATCTGTTTCAGAGTTCTTGTTTTCAGATTTCTCCAATCCAAACCTTATTACACTTTATGGTATTATATTATATAGCCTTCCTTGAGTATCAGTGAGAAAGGCATTATTTTGAAGTATTTGGAAGTCTTTGAAGGTGTAGGTTAACACAGATCCTAATGCATCAAAACCATAGCTATATTGTGTATATATGCAAACTATTATCATGCAACATGTTTATAAAGGTGTTTGTTTGTTTATTGGATATATATCCCGCCCTCCTCGCCGAAGCAGGCTCAGGGCGGCTGAGTATATTTAAAATATACTATATACTAAACAGGGATTTTTATAGAGACTAGGGGCTAGAGAAAGTTGTACTTTTTGACATACAAAAAAATGAAAGGGAGGGGAAAACCCAAACCAGATAACTACCAAGGTATACAAAAGAAACATAACAAGATATCAAGAAATAAAATGCATGAGTGGATGTTGGATTGGATCATAGGAGATATTTTCTGTCTCCTCTTATTTGTTGCAGCTCTCCATGCTCTTGCCCCAAAAGTTATTTCTGGGGTTTGGAAATAATTTATATGTATAACTGGGGATGAAGTTGGAGATGGAATCCTTGAAATTGGAGGTTTCCCATTACACAAAAGGAAATACATTTCTATCATGTAAGCAGTGGGAGAATCCAACTTGGGAGGCCCACTTATCCAATTTTAGTATATGTGCTGCCAAAGTGAGCACAAGGCACACTTACAAGTTACCCACAAAGATTAATTGATTAATTAATCATTGCATGGCATTGTGTGTAAAATAACCAAGAGAGCTAAAGATTGTTTGGCAGTTGCATGTTCTAGCTCTTAGCATTATGCTAGTGGTGAGCTGGATTTATTTTTAGGGGATGAAAGACTGCTATGAGAACTGTGATTGGCCCAAGGTCACCCAGCTAGTTTCATGTAGATGAGTGGGGAATCGAACCCAGTTCTACAGATTAGAGTTCAATGCTCTTAACTATTCCACCAAACTGGCTCTCAGCAAAAACTCATTTGAAATGTTTTGTTTTGTTTATTTTATTATTGGAATTTCTATCCCACCCAACCCTCTAGGGCAGGCTCAGGGTGGGTTACAACATAAAAACATTTATTTATTTGTAATTTATATCCCGCCCTTCCCACTAGGTGGCTCAGGGCGGCTTACAACATATAAAAACTAACATAAAATATAAAATTAAGCATAAAAAGTTAACATTTCATAATTTATATAGTTAAAATCTAGACATTTGTTATATACGTAAACATTAAAATCATACAGCGGTCTTACAGCTACACTCAGTTCAAGTTCAGTGCCAGTTAGTTGTGGGCCAGCCGGAAGAGGGCTGTCTTGCAGGCCCTGCGGAATTGGGCAAGGTCCCGCAGGGCCCTTACCTCTTCCGGCAGCTGGTTCCACCAGGATGGAGCCATTACGGAGAAGGCCCTGTCCCTTGTAGCTTTCAAACGGGCTTCCTTTGGCCCGGGGACAACCAGGAGGTTTTGAGTTCCCGATCTCAGTGCTCTCTGGGGAATGTGTGGGAAGGGACGGTCCCTCAGGTAGGCAGGTCCTAGGCCATATAGGGCTTTAAAGGTAATAACCAGCACCTTGTACCGAACTCGGTAAAGTATTGGCAGCCAGTGCAGAGCCCGAAGTCCCGGCTGAATGTGCTCCCATCTTGGGAGCCCCAATAACAACCGGGCGGCGGCGTTCTGCACCAGCTGCAATTTCCAGGTTCGGCATAGGGGCAGCCCCATGTAGAGGGCATTGCAGTAGTCCAACCTCGAGGTGACCGTTGCATGGATCACTGTTGCTAGATCGTCGCGCTCCAGGAAGGGAGCCAGCTGCCTTGCCCGCCTAAGATGGAAAAATGCGGACCTGGCAGTGGCTGCTATCTGGGCCTCCATTGTTAAGGAAGGCTCCAGAAGTACCCCCAGGCTCTTGACTCTATGCCTCGCAATCAGCGGCACACCTTCAAAAACTGGGAGGGGTATTTCCCTTCCCGGACCCCGACGGCCCAAGCAAAGGACCTCTGTCGTCGCCGGATTTAGCCTCAGCCCACTCTGCCTGAGCTACCCAGCCACAGCCTGTAACGCCCGGTCCAGATTTTGTGAGGCGCAGACCGGCCGGTCGCCCATAAGCAGATAGAGCTGGGTGTCATCAGCATACTGGTGACAACCCAGCCCGTACCTTCGGGCAATCTGGGCGAGGGGACGCATATAGATGTTAAATAACATCAGGGAAAGAACCGCACCCTGAGGCACACCGCAATCAAGTGTGTGCCTACGGGACAGCTCATCCCCAATAGCGACCCTCTGTCCCCGACCTTCAAGGAAAGAGGAAAGCCATTGCAAGGCCAACCCCTGAATCCCCGCGTCGGCGAGGCAGCGGGCCAGTAGCTGATGGTCGACCGTATCGAACCAATAGGTCCAACAGCATCAGCACCGCCGAGCCGCCCCGATCCAGATGCCGTTGCAGGTCATCTACTAGGGCGACCAGCACCGTCTCCGTCCCATGGCCCGGACGAAAGCCGGACTGAAGGGGATCAAGGACGGAAGCATCATCCAGGAAAGTCTGAAGCTGCATCGCCACTGCCCTCTCGATAAGTTTGCCCAAAAAGGGCAAATTTGAGACCGGCCGATAATGTGCCAATTGGGCTGGGTCTAATGATGTTTTTTTCAAGAGGGGACGGACCACCGCCTCTTTAAGCGGTGTTGGAAATTGCCCTTCCGTCAGGGATCTATTTATGATATCCCGTACAGGATATCTAAGCTCCCTCTGGCAGGATTTAATAAGCCAGGAGGGGCACGGGTCCAATTTACAAGTTGTTGGGCGTGCAGATAAGAGGATCCTGTCAACTTCCTCCAGGCTGAGAGGGCTGAAATCATCCAGAACATAATCCGAAGACAAGCACGGAGCCTCGGTTTCGCTAACTGCCTCCAATGTGGCAGGGAGGTCGAGGCGGAGCGACGCGATCTTGTCCGCAAAGAAATTTGCAAAAGCCTCACAGCCAATCTCCAATTCATTACAATTTGGTCTGCCCTGGCGCAGTGTTGTTAAACTCTGAATTATATTAAATAGTTGTGCCGGGCGCGATGTTGCGGACGCAATCTCAGCCGCAAAGTATGTTCTCTTTGCGGTTTTGATTGCCACCTCATAGGACTTCATAATCTCTCTATAAGATATTCGAGTCGCTTCATCTCGAGTATGCCGCCATTGCCTCTCTAGTCGTCTGAGTTCCCGTTTTAGTTGTCGCAACCCCTGGTTATACCAGGGTGTCGACTTCGAACGGGGGCGCAGAGGACGCCTAGGTGCGATTTCTTCAATGGCTCATGGATTTATTAAAATACTAAAAAAAAATTCATCAAAATAACAAATTACAAATTAAACAATGATAATTAAAATGCAAGATGGCTGAAATATGATAATAATCGCATTAACCCCAGCTGATTGCAATATTCACAGTTAGCAGTTGTCCAGAAGGCAACTATCAATTCATCATTTCTCTCAAAAAGTGAATCTTGAGCATGTCTATATCTGCCTCTGAAGGATGCTGTTGCATTTCTCCTATTCTTATCCACTGCAACTTGCCTCTTTCTTGGAAAATAATGTAATTCTGAGGTTTTAACAACTGCAGCAGACTGATGTTGGACTTAGCTTATTTAATTAAAATGCACAAGTTTTAACTTTCGTTAAGGCAGCAGGAGGAATTCCTTCCAGAATGAATGAAGTGACTGAGGTACTTCCAGAGTTTGAAGGAACTAAAGGAGGGAGGGAGTGATCAGGTTGCTTACTTCTGACTTCTGATCATGATTGCTAGAATTATGTTCCCATTGCCTCCTATATAGTTTAGCCTTTCTTTGCTGTTGCGGTCTTTGAGGGATGATTACAACCCTAAATGGCCTCATGGTAGGGAGATGTCCTAAAAGGATTTTTCCCCCCGCTTTCTGTTATATCCTAGCAGAGAGGCCTGCACCCTGTAGCTCAGAATCAAGTAATGCTCTTTTATAAAAACAGAATCATATCTTTTAAGTTAAAGCATATTGGAGGATATGCTGGATGATAGGTAATCCGTGTGTGAAAGGAGTGGCAGGCGAAGATTTTTATGGCACTAAAGAGCTTCTTAGATGATTTACAGAAAAGGAAATAAGAGAAGTAATCCAAGTGCAAGCAGGACTCTAAAACAATTGTGCAGGGTGCGCCTGTCTACATGTATTATTTGTGTCACGGCTGGGGCCGGGTCAGGCAAAGTCCAGAGGCAGTCCGAGGTCTGTAGCCAGTAAGCAGGAGGGTCCGAGGCGCCAAATCCGAATCACTGTAGAAGTATCGCAGGTCTGAGGTCCAGAAGCCGAGGTCAGGGAGTCCAGAAGTCCAAAGCCAAAGTCAGGGAGTCAGGAACCAAAGTCAAGCCGGAGTGGATGCTAGAATGTCAGGGAGATGACTAGTTGCTTCCACAAAGCTTCCTCCCAAAGCCCACAGCTATATAGCCCTCTGCTGGCTGTTGCCCGTTTGGGCTAATTGCTGGCTCAGGGAGGCAGCCAGGATCCTGTTACCACTCAAGCATCCTTGCTCTTAGAAGGGCCAGAATCCTCTCAGAACTCAGGGCTCAGGGAGCGTCTTGCTTGTGAGCGTGCCGCCCTCCTCCGATCCCTGAGGTCCTGCCGGAGGCGGTCACGCACACGAGCCACCCGAGAGGGCGAGGCAGGGGGGCTGGGATCTTCTCCAGCAGGAGGCAGGGGCACTGGTGCAGGTGGCAGGGGCACAGTTTCCTCATCAGACTCAACTTCCTCTGAAGGGTCCCCAGCACCCATGACACTATCCCCCCCCCCAGGGCCCCCCTCCGTCGAGGGACCTGGAAGGTCGGGGTGGTCGTTGTGGAACTGGTGCACCAAGTCCGGGGCATGAAGATTGTCCTCGGGCTCCCAAGACCGGTCTTCTGGGCCGTATCCCTCCCAGTCCACCAGGTACTGGAGGCCTCCACGATGGTACCGGGAGTCCAGGATCTGGCGCACCTCATATTCTTCCTCGTCATCCACCAACACTGGTGGTGGCGGCGGTGGGGAAGGAGTCCGAGCTGGGTCAGGGGGTGCAGCCGGAACAAGGAGGGAGCGATGAAACACGGGGTGAGTGCGGAGGTGGGGTGGCAACTGGAGCCTGAAGGCGACGGGGTTTATTTGTTCAACGACGGGGTAGGGTCCAATGAACCGTGCATCCAGCTTGTGAGACCGACCAGGCCGGCGCAGGTAGCGAGTTGAGAGCCATACCTGATCCCCCGGCTGCACTGGAGGGCCTTCTTGCCTCTTTCGGTCCGCAGCCCGTTTATATGCCTCCTTGGCTTGCTGTAGCTGCTCTCGGAGCAAGTCTTGGCTGGCACGGAGTTCTTGCAGGTAGGCATCGACGGCGGGGACATTCGTGGGTGGTAGGATCGCTGGGAAGAACCGAGGGTGGTACCCGTAGGTTGCAGCAAACGGGGTCATTTGGGTGGATGAATGGACCGCGTTGTTGTATGCAAACTCCGCTAGGGGCAATAGAGTGGTCCAGTCATCCTGCTGGTAACAGGTGTAACAGCGGAGATATTGCTCTAGCGTGGCATTGGTGCGCTCTGTCTGGCCATCTGTCTGTGGGTGGTGGGCCGAGGACAGGTGCACTCGAGTACCCAGGCTGGAATGGAGGGCTTGCCAGAACCGAGAGGAGAACTGAGGGCCCCGATCGGAGATCAGATGGGCTGGGAGTCCATGCAGACGAAAGATGTGTTGCAGGTAAAGCTGGGCCGTCTCCTGAGCTGTGGGGAGTTTCGGGCACGGAACAAAGTGGGCCATCTTGGTAAATAGGTCGACGACCACCCAGATACAAGTCTGACCCTTGGAGCGTGGAAGTTCCGTGATGAAGTCCATCGAGATGGTATCCCAGGGTCCTGAAGATGTGGGCAAGGGCTGCAGCAACCCTGAGGGTTTGGCTGGGATGTCTTTGGCCCGTCGGCAGACGTCACAGGAGCTGACATAGCGGGCAACATCAGCGCGAACTCGTGGCCACCAGAATTCCCTTGTCAGCAAGTGGGTGGTCTTATGCTGTCCAAAGTGCCCGGCGGGTAACGAGTCGTGGGTCAGGCGTAGCACTTCTGCCCGCAAGGGCCCGGGCGGCACATAGAGGCGTTCGCGGTGTAGCAAGAGGCCGCCTCGAGTCGTGAACTCCCCTGTTGGGTCATCTTGGAGAGCCTGGAGGTGTTGCTGGACCCAGGGATCATTGGCCTGGCTAGCCCGAATGTCCTCCACGAGCGCTGGTGAAGTGGAGGTGGCTGCAAATACTGAGGGCGGCAGGATTGGAGCAGCGGGCGCGGTCTCAGTTGAGGCAGGAGCGTATTCCGGTTTCCGGGAGAGCGCGTCTGCTTTCCGGTTCTGGGTATGGGGGATGTAGGAGATCCGGAAGTCGAAGCGAGAGAAGAATAGGGACCACCGGATCTGGCGCTGGTTGAGACGGCGGGTGGTCTGGAGGTGTTCCAAGTTCCGGTGATCGGTGAGCACTTGAACAGGGTGGCGAGCCCCTTCGAGGTAATGTCGCCAAACCTCAAACGCCGCCTTGATCGCGAGCAACTCCCTCTCCCAGATGGTATAGTTCCTCTCTGCAGCAGTGAGCTGCCGCGAGTAATAGGCGCAGGGCTGTAGTGGCTGGGACGGCTCCTCGCGCTGGGACAGCACTGCTCCCAGGGCCACGTTGGAGGCATCAGCTTCCACCGTAAAGGGAAGCTGGGGGTCGGGGTATCTCAGGAGTGGCCCGGTGGCAAAGCGAGTCTTCAGGGTGGAGAAGGCGTTATCGGCCTCTGGGGACCAGTGGAAGGGTTCTTTGGGGCGGAGTAGTTGAGTCAGGGGTGTGGTCAGGGATGCGTAGGCCGAGATGAATTGCCGATAGTAGTTGGCAAAACCGAGGAACCGCTGCAGGTCTTTGCGATTCTGAGGAGCCTGCCAGGTCAGGACCGCTTCTACTTTTTTCGGGTCCATGAGGATCCCCTGCGGTGACACGATGTGCCCAAGGAACTCGACGGAGCGCAGGTCGAAGTCGCACTTCTCCAGCTTGGCGTAGAGACCATGGGCTCGTAGGCGCTGCAGGACCTGGCGGACGTGCTCGGCGTGCTGGGCAGGATTGCGGGAGTAAATTAGGATGTCATCCAGGTATATGATCGCGAAGCGGTCGAGCAGGTCCCGGAATATGTCATTCATGAACCTCTGGAAGACAGCGGGGGCATTGGTCAGTCCGAAGGGCATTACCAGGTGCTCGTACTGCCCGTATCGGGTCCCAAACGCGGTCTTCCATTCGTCTCCGGGCCGTATGCGCACCAAATTGTACGCTCCACGGAGGTCCAGCTTGGTGTAGATTTGGGCCCCCTTTAGGCGATCCAAGAGTTCAGGGATCAGTGGTAGAGGGTACCGGTCGCGGATGGTGATCTTGTTCAGGGCCCGGTAGTCATTGCACAGCCGGAGCTCCCCACTTTCCTTCTTCACGAAGAGCACTGGAGCAGATAGGGGAGAGGTTGAGGGTCGGATGAATCCGCGTTTCAGGTTCTTGTCCAGGAAGTCTCGCAGAGCTGCCAACTCCGGCTCCGACATTGGGTACAGACGCCCCACCGGGAGTGGTGCCCCAGGTACCAAATCAATGGCACAGTCGTAGGGCCGGTGAGGGGGAAGCTGATCAGCCCCTGTCTCTTCAAAGACATCAGCAAAGTCCACATACTTCTGAGGGAGCTGAGGACCACCACTCGGGATGCCAGCTGCTAGAGTGGTGGGAGGAGTCAGATGGGGGCATGGGTCTCGGAAGCGTAGTTCCTGCTGGGCCCAGTCCACGATGGGGTTGTGCAGCTTCAGCCAGGAAAGGCCTAGAATCAGAGGGAAGCGAGGCATGCGGGCGACATCAAACCGCAGCTGTTCTTGGTGCTGCTGGACGTGGAAGGTGATGGGACAGGTCTCCTGGGTGACGGGGCCAGAACGGAGGAGGCGCCCGTCAATAGCCTCCACCAGCGACGGAATCCCTTTTGTCTGCACAGGGATCTGGTGCTGCTTCACAAAGGCGGCATCTATAAAACAGTGGGCCGCTCCCGAGTCCAGCATGGCATACACGAACAGCCAGCGTTCGTCAGGCAGACGGAGTTTCACTGGTAGCAGGAATGGCCCTGGGGTATCAGCCCGCTGTTCGGAGGACCCAGCTAGTCGCCCCAGGCTGGGGGGTCCACTTACGCCTGGGGCTGCCCTTTTGGCGGCGGTGGCAGCGAAGGTCCAGGTATCCGATGCTTAGCAGGGCAGCCAGAGGCATAGTGGCCTGCCGTGCCGCAGTAGAGGCACAGATTCTGCGTGCGGCGTCTGGTCTTTTCCTCTGGGGTCAGGCGGGGTCGAGCAGCTCCAAGCTGCATAGGCTCGTCCTTGGTGCTGGTACTAGCTGGGGATGGGCGAGGAGCCAGGTAGCACGGCGCAGGGAGCTGGCGCCCTCTGGTCTTGGCTTGGCGGCGACTTTCCAGGCGGCCATCGATGCGGAGGCAGAGGGTGATAAGTTCTTGGAGCGTGGGTGGCTGCTCCACCCTGGCCAGTTCATCCAGGACCTCCTCTGCCAACCCCTCAGTAAACTGGTCCATCTGGGCAGCCTCATTCCACGCCAAGTCCTGGGTCAGGAGCTTGAATTCAGTGGCATATTGAGCCACCGAGGAGTTGCCTTGTTTCAGTGCCCTGATCTTCCGGTTAGCTGTGGCTGCTTGGACTGGGTTTGAGAAAGCAGCAGACAGGTGGGCCTCAAACCCCTGGTAATCAGTCAGTAGGGGAGAGGACGCGACCAGTAAGGGTGTGGCCCATTTGGCCGCCTGCCCCTTTAACAGACTGATGACGAAACACACCTTGGTTTTGTCATTGAGGAAGTCCCGTGCTCTCAGTTCAAAGTACAGCCGACACTGTGCTAGGAAGGCAGGAAATTCTTCCACGGCACCCCCAAATCTGTCAGGTGGGGGAACTGGGCACTTGGCTGGAGCACTGGCCGCAGGTTGTTGCTGCAAGTGCACTACTGCCTGTGTTAGCTGCTGTACCTGGGCTTGGAGCGCAGCCAGTAGTTCTGTGGTTTCACTTGCTTCAGCATCCATCCTGTGGGGTGGGTGTTTGTCGGTGGAAGCAATCTGTCACGGCTGGGGCCGGGTCAGGCAAAGTCCAGAGGCAGTCCGAGGTCTGTAGCCAGTAAGCAGGAGGGTCCGAGGCGCCAAATCCGAATCACTGTAGAAGTATCGCAGGTCTGAGGTCCAGAAGCCGAGGTCAGGGAGTCCAGAAGTCCAAAGCCAAAGTCAGGGAGTCAGGAACCAAAGTCAAGCCGGAGTGGATGCTAGAATGTCAGGGAGATGACTAGTTGCTTCCACAAAGCTTCCTCCCAAAGCCCACAGCTATATAGCCCTCTGCTGGCTGTTGCCCGTTTGGGCTAATTGCTGGCTCAGGGAGGCAGCCAGGATCCTGTTACCACTCAAGCATCCTTGCTCTTAGAAGGGCCAGAATCCTCTCAGAACTCAGGGCTCAGGGAGCGTCTTGCTTGTGAGCGTGCCGCCCTCCTCCGATCCCTGAGGTCCTGCCGGAGGCGGTCACGCACACGAGCCACCCGAGAGGGCGAGGCAGGGGGGCTGGGATCTTCTCCAGCAGGAGGCAGGGGCACTGGTGCAGGTGGCAGGGGCACAGTTTCCTCATCAGACTCAACTTCCTCTGAAGGGTCCCCAGCACCCATGACAATTTGCTGTGAGACCTCATGTGTTCTGCATCCTAATAAAGAACTCGCAACAACCAGTATTTGGGCTACAGAAACTTTATGGGTTATTCATCTACTGTTAGTAGTGTTGAATTGTACAGTAATAATTATGCAAATGATTTTCTTATGCTGGCTCTTTGTTGATCTCTTGCTTCAAATTTTGACATCACTCGGCACTTAAATTGTAAAATGTGGCAGAACCCTGATCTGCAGGACCATACAAGTGGAAAGGTGTCATAAAAATGTTGTAAAGAAAAATACATAATCAGAGCCTACATCTTGGCCTAACCTCTGTGAATCTGGAAACAGGCTTTCTTGGAGCAGCCAGAACAGATGAACTCAGAATGAATGTTCTTGCTTACGTGTATATCAGGGGAATCCAAATCATGGTGATGGTGTAACTGCTGCATTGTGATTCACCCTTTCCCAAGATTTTTTTCCCCATGTAAATGTATTGACTCTTCCAATACAAACATTATAAGCATTATTTCTGGCCCAAGAGTTACAGCCTTTTTGGGGAACCTTGTCCCTCTTCAGAGGACCATAGCCTCTGTGATACTACAGACTATTCCATTCCTTTTTCTGCATTCTTGTCCAGACAATCTAAATATTGCCAGCTGCATTTCCTGTCACAACAGCAAAACACTTGGACTGGACATGTCAGCTTTATCTTTGTGACTGTTTCCTTCATTGTGATTTCAGAAATCAGGGTCACTATGTCAGCTGTTAAGATGAAAATGAATGGCTAAGGATGTTTCTTTAGTAAGCACGATAGCTACAAAGCGGGGTCTGAGACCCTGTGTACTGTCTGTGGGCAGGTGGTGGAAAAAAATGGTTTGTGTTGCAGCTTGAATATGGCGAAAATGATTTGGAATTGGTTGAAATGGAGCAGGGCCTGATCTGATGCAGGATTAACAGTTGTGCTACCTGCTTCAAAAGTCTTCTGGCTTCCATACTGCTGATCTGTTATGTTAGTAAATAAGAGGGAACAAAGAACCTGCAGGTATGCCATGCATTCTTACTGCAAGGATAGAGTCCCTGTAAAGAAACCAACCCCAGAATCACATGATATAGTGGGGACACATAGTAATATGCATCAGCTAAGGATGGTGCATATTAAGGTCTGAATGTACTTACATCAGTTGCATGCTTTACTGATCCATTTCAATCGCCCGGTTGGTGACAGAGGGCAGTAGAGAGTCACATAAAAATAATATTAACTTCAATTAAGTATTTCCCCATAACATTACGTATTTCCATACACTGTTTAACATAGTTGTAGGGACACTGAATAACACTTTACATAGCCTTTTACTGTGGAGACGATGTGTAATTATGTTTTGATGTTAGATTGATCGGTCTTTAAGCTGTTAATGTCGCTTAGTTTTAAAACTCCAAACATTATAAAGTAATATAAAGAGAAAAAGTGTGTTGTTTGTATGCTTTCCTATATATTTAACAGTGTCAAAGGTTAGCAGCCATAGGTAAATTTGTAAAGGTTTGACTATGTTATTTTGAACAGATTATATTTACAGACACTAGCAGACAGTTCAGTAATAAAAATATTTGGCACAGTAACAGAGCTGATTGCCTTAAACTAATTAATGTGTTCACTGCCTACAGGGTGATATTAACTTTTCAGATATATTTATGAAATGATGTGCATGATTGCAAAATATTGCATTATTTTGAGTTATAACTGTAAATGTCTTGTGCCAGAAAAAAGTGTAGTGCATATACTATTACTATTAAAGACTATATCTAACAAACACTTTCTTTAACGTATTGCCATCAAATGTGTTACACATTTTGTTGGATGCTCAGTAGATTGTTTGGCCATCTATTTGCACAAGAGTATTGCTTAATTCTTCAGGAATGGAATAATTTTGCTATAATTTTAGATCTCTCTCATTGTTTTTCTGTGGGCGATAAGCTCATACATGCCTCTCTGTCTATTTCTATAGGTTTTATAAAGTTCTGTTGTACTTTTGTTGTTAATGCTTTAAATAGTAGGTTCTGTGCTGAACTCACTGTTCTAAGTTGGTGGCCTGTTACACAGTAGCACTCACTTATGTTACTTCAAGAGCCCCTGAACTCCTAGGTACAGAGGTACAGGTCTTTGACCAAACCAGAATATCCTGCAATAAAATGTCATTTCATGAGGAAACAAAAAGTTCTCCAGGAAAAATTGTCACACCACCATGGCTCAGTGATAGAGCATCTTCTTAGCATACAGAAAGTCAGGTTCAGTCTCCATCTTGTCCAGTTAAAAGGATCAGATAATATGAAAAATAGACACACTGACTTTGACAGACCAATGGTCTGGTTCAGTATAAGGCAGAATCATGCACTTATCCCTTCAAGGATTATACTGTGACTAGGAATAAGGCCAATTTAAGAGAAAAATACAATAGGCTCTAGAAAAAGGCTCTGGACAAGTGCCCCCCACCCTTGTTGTCTTCCCACTCACCCATTTGAAGGCATTCACTCCCTCCCCACCTCAAGGGGAGCTGATCTCTGCCATCTGGAGAGCTGTTGTAATTCTGAGTGATCTCCAGCCATCACCTGGAGATTGGCAACAGTGGCTCCCAAGGAGGAAGTGGCTGATTTGGAGGGTGCATTGTATGAGTCTGAGGCTCCACCCCTTAAATCTCCAGGAATTTCCTAACCTAGAGTTGGCAACCCTATCTCCTTCCCTTTATTTGCCCCTCTACTTCAGTTTTCCATCGCATTCCCCCTCCCTGCTGCCTCCACCTAGGAAAAGGACAGTTTCTCTCCACAGTGTTGGGGACCAAAGCAGCTTACATCATTCTCCTCTCCCCCCTTTGATCTGAACAAGAACTCTGTGAGGCAGGTTAGGCTGAAAGTCTGTGAGTGGTCCGAAATGTCCTAGTCAGCTTCCACAGCTGGCAGACCCCACTTTGAACCTCTAACTCCTATGCCCTCCTCAAATTCCACCACAGAATCTCCAGGAATTTCCCACCAACCTGGAACCAGCAGCTGTAGTTAGGACTGGCCCCAGTGAGTTCTTCCTCAGAGGCCTTTAGTGATACCTTTCAGACAACACACTCTCTGGTAACGTTGTTGGTCTTAAGCACAGAATTTCAATCTGTTTCTGTCTCTCTCTTTCCCTCCCTATCTGTCTCTCTTTGTATTTGGCCTGCTGGTACAGGATGTCATCCCCCCCCCCCCCCATCTCTGTTTCCCTTCCAGAGGAGGATAGAGAGGAGTCCTCAGCCAGTCAAGGGAGTCCTCAGGCAATCGAGAGAAAGCCTTCCTTCCTCCTCCCCCCCTCAGCTCTCTTGCACTAGTGTGTCTAAGATGCTTGGGGATTTTGGTGGTATAGAGACTGAGAACCAACATCCAAAGTAAAAAAAAGATGTATTAATAGAAAAAAAAATCAGCAAATAGATTTCAAAAGAACATTGGTCATAAAAACAATCCCCTTTCCCTGTTCTAGACATATCCTAACTGATGTTAAAATAGAGCAGGCACTGATAATCTTACAAGGTTCCTATCTATGTCCCATTACCCTGGGAGACTACATAGTCAGAAAAAGATGATTGCCTGGTTCCATCCTCAGGCAAGAGTTCTGTCCAGCCAGCATTTCAAGGAAAGAGACCACCTTCCTCTTGCAGGGTGGTTTTAGCAAACCCATCCCTCTTTATATCACTTCCCCTACCCCCTTGACAATGTTCAATCAGGTCACAGGTGTATTCTGGGAACCCTCCTGGAAGATATTCTGGGAAGATCTCCAAGAATCACCTGGAGACTTCCTAGTACCAAATTCCTAGTTGGTTTTCCTACCAGGTCATTAGCATATGTGTAGATATAATCTAGCAGGACATTGAACTGGCTCCCTGCCACTTCCAGAGGGGGGGGGAACCCCACACTTTTAAAACTTGGGGGGGGGGGGGTTCCTCAAGAGTTGTTATACTAAATACCATAGTAAAACCTGACCATTCTTACGTTCTGTGGCAGTGGTGTATGTTGTTGAGTTATGCAGAAAAATGGTTGCAGCCTGATGAGAGGGTTAGATTGGGATGGCTGAGAGCACCAGCACCTGAAGCTACCAAGAGCAAGTGGCTGATCTGTGATATTTCCCTTTATGCATCACATGAAAAATGTAGCTCTTAGGGAAGAGCAAACTGTGCATGCACCTTTCCCAAAATTAATTATAGGAACTCCCACTGTAAAATCAAAAGTCAGGCAGAACAGAGAGCAGGGCAGAGCCAAATCACGGAAGAATTACTAAATGGAGCAAGGGAAATCCCCTCAACCCTTGTTACTATTGGATTTCAAAGAGGCCTTTCTAAAGAAATGACAGTAAACAAAATCTGTTTGCCTAAGGAAACTCTCCTAGCAATCAGCTAGTAACACAACTCTGTGTGCTAATGAACCCAAAGCTGTTAATATGGTTTCTTCAGTTAAATTGATTCATGAATTTTGAAGAGAACATTATCTAATGAATTTTCTTTGAATAGAAAGCAATTAAAAGGACAAATCAGTCTGATTAACCCCAAAGTCACCCTAGTGCCACAAATGGTGTACAGTTTGAAATTATATCATAAAAAACTAGAGCAGATTTGCTATCTCTTTGCCCTCTACTAATCCATGTAAATTAATGAACAACAAAGTTAATTTCTTTGATGACCCTTTTCTAGTATCACCTGGATTATGCTGATGTTTAATTTGCTTAATGTTATAATAAAGGCTAAACAGATTTTTTTTTCAATGAAGCGATTATCATTGTGTTCTGTTAAGAAGTGGGGTTTTTATTATTTAAAACAAACATAAAAGTATGTGGGTTTCTTTCAAGAACAGAGGGTGAACACTTTTCTAGACTGCATATAATGAGAGCATTTTTTTAAAAAAAATTACTTGAACAGGAAAATCTTGAATTGAATTGGTTGGCAAGGAAATCATGAATGCTTTGTATTGCCAGTGCTCAAGAAAGGGATCCAGTTTGGCTCAGCCTCCTGTGGTGTTCTCTGTATGTGTTACTGCCTTTCTGCGTGGGAGAAAAGGAGAGATGGAAAGCCCGGAATTGCAAATACAACAAGCTGTGACTCAGTTAATCTCTCCTAACTGTGGTGATGATGTTTCAGAGCTTTATATTTGCACCTGCTCATTGGTTCAGTTCATATGTCAGATGCTGATGATTAAGCAAACAGTAGTTAAAATGATTCAAACATGGGCTGCTACACTTCTAGCTGTGGTTAGTTTGGGTCTGAAATATCAGGATCTGAGGTTGGTTTACTAACCACAGTTACTCTAGTTTTGCATGATGTACAAATTAGGAATCTTGGCGTAATCCTTATTTGCCACTTCCCCCAATTCCCAAAGCTACAAAGATGCCTGAAGTGAGTAGCTCAAAATAAAAAATGTTCCCACTTTTCATCATTTCTCACCTGCAGTCTATATGCATCTTTTCTCCCCTTCAGAAAAAGTTCAGATCACTGTCATGTGCCAGCTTTACATGCTACAGTCTTTGACCTGGTGGCACAGGTGCAGTTATAGGACCTCCTCCATTGTTATGCCATCACCATCCTTGAGCCTTGTGGAAAGTTGCTTTGCCATTGCAAAGATACAAACTAGGCTCCTGAGGCAGAATACGGAATAAGGTTGCCAGTTGTGGGATGAGTGGAAAGGAAGGGGACTGTTGGACACTTGAGTGCTTGAGTTTGTCCAATTTTGCCATGTTCCCCGGTATCCATCACAGTCTGTGTTGTTATAATGTTTTTGTGTGAGGAATGGGTTAATCCAAAAAAAATTAAGGGGTGTGATCTAGTGCCTGCTTCCTGAAAGAGCTCACCTTTCCCCTCCAGTGCCACCAGGCAGCCAGTAATAAATGAGTTGGAGAACTGAGA
Source organism: Heteronotia binoei (assembly GCF_032191835.1). Taxonomy (NCBI): domain Eukaryota; kingdom Metazoa; phylum Chordata; class Lepidosauria; order Squamata; family Gekkonidae; genus Heteronotia; species Heteronotia binoei. Next base: position 46,969,328 of record NC_083228.1, on the reverse strand, counting down.
GGAGGTGGTAGTTTCTCAGGGTGGCCAGGTTGTCTCATCATTAAATATTTTATTACATTTAATTGCTGTCATGGCTACAAAGTATAGGGGACTTTGGTGATAACACATGGCAAAGTTTTGCCCTTCATCTGGCGTATAATGCTAGCTAGGATAGCAGTCAGGTCAAACTGGTTAATAAACAAACTTCAAATCAGATCCTAATTTGATGGTATACTGACTCATGTTCAGACAGTTGCACTAATCATACCCAGTTTACTTACTAGAGTTGCCAGCTCTGGGTTGGGAAATAACTGGATATTTGGGGGGTAGAGCCTCAGGAGGGTGGGGGTTTGGGGAGTATAGGGACTTCTGTAGGGTATAATATCATAAAGTCCACCTTCGAAAGTGGCCATTTTTTCCAGGTAAACTGATCTGTTGTAATCTCAGGAGATACCCAGCCACCAGCAGGAGGCTGGCAACCCTATTAATTACACTTTGGTGTTACAGTATGGTTGAACAGAGTGTCTGTGTGGTCCTGGTGTCTTCTCACCGACATCTGGGAGACTAAGTGGTGAATTGCAGTTTTCCCTTGTACTGGTACTTCTGGTCCCCTTGAGTGCTGATTCCATGTGAATGACTTCCACAACTGGCAATGCAGAAACTTTGTGGGGGTGAACCCATAGAAAAACAGTCCCCAAAACAGTCCTGTGCTATTTAAGGAGGTCTCAGTTTCTGTACCATATTATAGTGAGTGTCCTGTTTTATTCCTATCTTGTTGTCAGGCAGCAGATTTTAAAAAGATATGGGATGTGCTTGTTTCATTTCTGTTTGGGTATTTTTCAGGTTTGGGTATACCGAACCCCCCTCCCCAAATTGGCTTTTCCCAATATTTCCAAATCCCAATACTGGGATTCAGGAAATATTCAGGATTCCTGAATTTGTTCAGCTCTGTTATAACCTATGGGGACCATTATAGTCAATGGTCCCCATAGGGTATAATGTAGAATCAATGGAAGGGTATCTGGGACTCGGGGGTGGAAGGGTGGGCTCTTGCCTCTCCAAATCCCTTAAGCTTCAAAAAAGATAGAATCAAGGAGTCCAATTCTGTGAACCCCAGAAGAAGGTGCTGCCATCCTCCATTGTTACCAATGAAGGGGGGGAAAGGTGTGGTGTTCAAAGAGATGTGGTCCTTTAAATGTCTTGTCCAAGCCACTGTACAACTCAACGCTGCAGCAAGTGAATACCAGAGACATTTAAAGGGACTGCAATCAATTTAAATGCCTGAGAGTTCATTCTGAAGACATCTAAATGGACTGAGAGCCCTTTAAATGCCCTATAACTGCAACTATCTGGCAGACCTGAAAAATCCTGAATATTTTTGGGATTTGGGGGTGCAGCCATTTTCAGATAGCCAAATAACCAGGTCCCTTGGTGATCAGCTGAGAAAATATTTTTCAGCTTGGTTTATACTGAGCACACACCCCTACTTAAGCATGAATGTTTCCAGAGTCCAATGGGCCATTGACTCTTAGCCTGTGGCTTGCATCCTGTGTCTTTGTGGGATCCAGTCCAGCAGATATGCAGCGGATATGGTTTAGTGTATTGTTGTTTTTCTGATTATCTAATTAAATTGAAGTTTGTTAATCTAAGCTGTTTACTTATTTAAACTGCATTTGGAGGGGTTTTGGAAAGTGCTCTGGGTTCCCTTTGAGAAGAAAAGCAGACTAAAAATGCCTAAATAAATAAATTCCAGACCGAAGGAGTACAACAAAGTATCATCTCCTGCAATTGTGCTTTTAGGACATTGGTGGGGCTATGTCTGGTTACCTGTTGGAAAATTTTAATCACCATAGGTGAATGTTTGATTACCAGCCTGCAGCAACATGAGAAGGTTCTTTTATGTTTCTTCTATGCTTTATCAACAATAATATGGAAGTGTTGTGTATGTGATACTGTGTCTAATGTGGGTTGCTAGTTCCTGCCTGGCTCATTGGAGCCTTTTAGGACTGAGCTTGGGGACACTGGAACAATGGGGAGCAGGATCCAAATCTCTGCTTCCCCAGACCAGTTGCTAGCCCCCTGCTGGTTCAAATGATCCAATGGAATTCAAGCGCGGGAACTTTGTGTGCAGATAGTTGGCCCCGTTGGCCCAGTCCTTGTGTCTTAGTTTAACCATTGTCACAAATAAAGAGCTGTTATCAACTGTAACCGAGTCTCCTCATGCATCGAACCCAATACATTTCAGAAGATTAAGAGTTACTAGACAGCAAATTACTAACTCATTTTACTAGACAGCAAATTAATAACTCATTTTGCAAGAGTTCTCCATTTAAATATGCAGCTTATATTCAGGAGGATGGTCAGATATTACATTTTCTTACATCTAGAATTCTGAGCAGTAGCTTGGGGGCCTCTGCTAGGTAATACATTCTGCTGGATCTAGGGCTTTTCCAGTGTGCCCCAATTGAAGCTTGAAATTAAGAGCTATGAGAGTTTTGTAAAATTGGTGCTGCCAGTTATCACACACAGAGCCACTTTTTTTATTTGACTGTATGCTAATTCATACTCTGTCAATTTAATGGAAAAGCACATTGTATGTATTAACAGTATAATTGTACTGGAAGCAAATTAAAAATATAGAAAAATCAAAGCTCTGAATGCCTTTTTAATAGTGATCAATTACTTGAAGCACCCTCTCTAATAATCATGAATTTAAATATAGAACGCAATAATAGAACGGATTGCTCTGCTAATTTGAAAGGGGAAACGTTGCTGCTCATACCCTAGTTTAAATGTCACTCTTCCTGACTATTTTTATCTTGGTAGGTTTTGAAATTGTTGAAGTCATGCTTTTGAACTGTCTGTTGCTTCTCCATTTTTTCTTTTTTGCCTCCGTTCAGCTTCATTCACCAGAGAAGTGTTGCGGACCCTGTTGAGAGATGTGAAATTTGGAGAAGCAGTTTCTTACAAGCAATTAGCAGCCCTGGCAGGCAACAGCAAAGCAGCCAGAGCAGTGGGAGGAGCAATGAGAAGCAATCCTGTAAGTTCATGTCCATTTTAAAAATAAAGTTGATGGAAGACAGTGGTTTTCGATAGAAAGCTTTGTGGGCTTAATGTCATTAGATTAAATATATCTGCAGTGAAAACTACTCTGCTGTGAGTAATAAGGTCAGTAAGTGTTTTTAATCAGCATTAATGCATAAACCAGTTTAATATGATTTATTTTCATCATCATTTATTTGAAATAGGAGCACTATATTTATTTTAATGCATCAAATTATACAAATTTAGTTCATTTTCTGTTCATTCTTTCTTTAAAAGAGAAGGCTTATGTTTTATGGGCAGGAGCTTGTTCCATGCAGTGACAGGTAGTCCTCTTAGGCTCGATTGGTGCTAGAAGAGTTTGGAAGCTGCACTTTTTGGCCTCCACCCCTGAAAGCAGTTCTGGTTACAGGAGCGCACATGGTGCGAAAGGGCAGAAATACCACCTACCTTCAGAAAAAAAACAAATTTGACTTGGATCCCTTCACATGTCAGATTCTGGTAACCAAGCAAGTTCCAACCCTCCTCTACAGGATTAATTATTAAGTCAGTCGCTATTCCTGTGACATAACACTGTTTAAGACTATGAATCTCACCAATTTAGGTAATGTAGAACCTGGCCTTTCAGTTATGTAGAGATGGAGGGGGGGGGGGGTAATAATGAATTGTTTTGAGCCACTTTTACCACACTGGTGATGTGTGACTGACGACTGCTTCAGATTTTTTTTAAAAAAAAAATTCAGATCATTATCTTAGCATTAATGTTGGCTGACATTTAGGATAGTGACCTATGTTGTAAGTGTGAAGCTATCTAGATGCTGGCACAAAGCTATAGAATGACCTTACTGATTTCATTATCAACGGTGAGGACAGGAAAAAGGCATTCAGCCTTCATACACAGCTACTGTTTACATTTGGAAAAAAGCTCACTGGGCCAGTGGAGGCATGCACACTTCACCATCTGGAAACTGTAACATCTGGGGGCAAAAACTGCTGTCATTTTGGAATTGTACATGCTACATTTAGAGCTACCTGGAATGTGATGTTAGTGAAGCATCAGTGTCTAGATGTCGCATTTTGGACCATCTAAAGTTTCAGAGCTGCTTTCAGGCCTCATGTACTAGAGAGACAGTGTGGTATAATGATTAGAGTGCTGGACTAGGGTTCAAATCCCCACTTTGCCCTGGTGACCTTGGGCCAGTCAAACACCTTCAATCTAACCTATCTCACGGGGTTGCTATGAAGATAAATCAGAGGAGGGGAGAGCATTGTGAGCTAATTTGAGTCCCTATTGGGGAGAACAGTGGTGTGTGAATGAAGTAAATAAATGAAATGAATGGATGGATGGTCCAGCTGAGAAATTACTAAAACATCCACAGCTGACAGTATCAAGGTGACACTTCTCCAAGAAGAGCCACAGTTTGCTCATTAGCTGGAAGTAATGAAAGATGCTGGTGGTATTCAACAGGCCTTCACAGAAAGATTGCAGGTTATTTGTTTGTTGAATAGTTTCTAATTGTATTTAGGAAAAGCTCGTTTCCATCAAACCTCTATATTTAGTATTTCCATAGATGCCTCTCCAGATATCTGATGAAGGGAGCTTTGACTCTCAAAAGCTTATATCCTGAAAATCCCGTTAGTCTCTAAGGTGCTACTGGACTGGAATCTACTGCAGACCAACATAGCTACCCTCCAAAACTGTCCAAATATATGCCTTAATACAATCTGAAAATGTGATTTATTATAAACCATGGATTCCAGAGATTCAGCAATATGAACTAAAGATCAGAGGGTTTTTAAAATGTGGCCTTTTGTTCCTAATAATGCTAAGTTGTTTTTCTGAAAGCATATGTGCTGAGGGTGGTTTCCTCCCCCCTTGCCCCCCGACAGATCTTGCCCGCTTAATTTCTGGAGTGTGCATTCTACAGGTTTCCTTTTGTAGTTAGGTTGGTTCACATAATTCATACACTGACCTTCAAGTTTATGAGAAGGTGGAAAAAGGTGCCGGCAGCAGCTGAGAGATGCAACATCTTTGCTTTAAATTATGCCAAGGACATGTTAGAGATGGCTCACCTTTTTGTGAAGAAAAACTTCAAATAGTTTACTGCAGTTTAGATTGATTGTGAGGTCTGCAGTCCCTCAAAGGGAACCCATAAAGTTCAATTAAAAATCTCATTAGAATAGTATAGGCCAACGGTAGCTCTCCAGATGTTTTTTGCCTACAACCCCCAGCAGCCCCAGCCATTGGCCATGCTGGCTGGGGCTGATGGGAGTTGTAGGCAAAAAGCATCTGGAGAGCTACTGTTGGCCACCCCTGGTATAGGAAGATCAAAAAGAAATATAGACTCATGTGACTTGGTAAATGTTGGGCTGATTAGTCCAAGACCATCACAAATGACTTGTCTATGACTTAAATAAGGTGTCTGCTAGTCACAGCAGCAGCAGGAACTGTATGGAGTCCGCACACCCCACCCCCCCAATTCTATATGTTATCATTCAAGCTAAACCTGACACTGACATCGATCTAGCATAAGTCAAGTGTGTTATTCAGTCAAAATGTTTAAAACATTCAAGAGTGAATGGAGTAATTGTGCATTTAAGAGAAGATTGTGAAGCATTGATTTGGAATGCAGTGTGCACATAAACCTAGTTGTGCATTAATTCCTTAGGTGGCTAGCAATAAACTGGAACACATGCTGGTTCATATTACAGTATTTGTTTCTATCGGGGAATAGGGAGAGAAAAAGCAATAGGACATGAGCAAACTGAAAGATTATTTTTTGCTAAGTGCGATTTCTGTTGTGTGTTATAACTTGATATTTCAGCTGTTTCCATTATGGCCTCACTGATCTATTTTTGACAGTTTGGCAGCTTTCTGTAACTATGCAGTCTATCAACCAGCATAATAGGATGGTCAGTTTTCTGCTGCATCAAATTGAAACCCCCTAACAAGCAGAGCATCACAGTTGTACAACATTCTGTTCCATCCTCAGACTGAAATTGCTAAATGCAGTTCAAAAGCAATCAATACATTGTGCAGAGAGTTTTTTTCCTCACCCTTTTTCTAAACAAACACATTATTGAGGAGTTAGTTTATTCACAGATTGCCATGAGCGTTAATGACCACCCTGAGTCTTGTTCTGCCAGTCACCTAGCTGGCTGTTGATAAAGATTTAGCATCATGTTCTAAGTGTCAGGCCTGTCAGTAGTGCTGAACCATTTGACCAGAAGAAAAAACGCAGAGGGAGCTATTGATTACAGCTTCTCAGTGTCACTTGTTCACCAGGATTTAGGTATTGATGAGGCTGCGAGTGAAAACAAGCTCTTTCCCTTGTGGGCCTCTACCCAGAAGAACAAAAGCAAAGTTGGAGAAAATATTCAGCTGGTACCAGAATCAGAGGGATTCCGTTATTGATTGAAAGGCTCCTTCATGTTATTTTTGTTGGAGACAAATCTATGGGTTTGGAAGTTTTATAGCATTTGAGAAAGAGGCACCGTATGTGATGGATTCATGTATTGGATGAATTAGATTTCCCAGCATGAAAATTTCAATGGGGCTGTAGTAATATGAGCTGCTATTGATAAAAATGGCATTAAATGCAACTGAAGCTCTAAAGCAGGAGTCTTCGGCCAAGATTTTTTTCCTCCAAAACGTCCTCAGGGCCCTAATAAATTTTAGAGCATTTAATTATTTTTAGTTGGCTAAAAATTGTCACCACAATTAAACCAAAATGAGGTTGTGATCAATATTTATAAATTGCAACAACGGTAATATTTGTACTGTACTGCATTTTTAAGAAAAATATTACTGCCTAGAAGATTGTATTCATAAGTTTGATGGCTAATATTAAACAAACCAAAATTTATCAAGCTGGTGTTTTTATGATAGATGTGACAACAGTTATGTATATCATTCTGCTACAAGCAGAAACTTATTTTACATCTCTATAGCACCATCTTCAATGGGTCTAATCTTACTAGGGTTGCCAAGTCCAATTCAAGAAATATCTGGGGACTTTGGGGTTGGAGCTAGGAGACATTAGAGTTGGAGCCAAGATCAAGGCTGTGACAAGCATAATTGAACTCCAAAGAAAGTTCTGGCCATCACATTTAAAGGGACAGCACACCTTTTCAATTCCTTCCTTCCATAGGAAATAACGAAGGATGGGGCACCTTCTTTTGGGGCTCACAGAATTGGACCCCCTGGTCCAATCTTTTTGAAACTTGGGGGGTATTTTGGGGAGAGGCACTAAATGCTATACTGAAAATTTGGTGCCTCTACCCCAAAAAACAGCCCCCCCAGAGCCCCAGATACCCGCAGATCAATTCTCCATGATTTTCTATGGGAATAAATTTCCATGGGGAATAACAGAGTTCCCAGCAGACATTTCCCTCCCCTCCCCCCGCTTTCTGATGACCCTGAAGCGGGGGGAAGGTCTCCAAACCGGGGGATCCCCTGCCCCACCTGGGGATTGGCAACCCTAAATCTTACTGAGGTCTATTCAGTAGTGTTTATTTCTAGGAAAGTTTTAGGATTGTGTTGTTAATCTATGACTTTCTTACTCTGCTCTTTCATCTCTCTAATTTACCTATTTCTCCTGTTGCAAGAAACTCCCACTGTCCACATCTCTTTATCCCCCAAAAGGAAAGTCTTAGAACTGAGCTTAAAATTGAGAAATACTGTAGTTAATGCTGGACAAGTAATAAACTTGGGTGTTTTTTTGGGGGGGGGGGGCCTTAAAAATGTGAATAGAAAAGAAAATTAAATGGAATGCAGCAATTTCCCCATTGAATCAAAATATACATGAATCTAAATACTGCCACATATCCTTGAACTGTAAGGATGTAATAGTATCAGTGTATCCAATTCTCAACATGGCCCTATTTGTGGATACTTAAATCCAGAAACTGGAGCTTTGAACAAACACAAATGTTCTTTCTACAAACCTGAGAAAAGCCGCAGGTTTGCAGAAAAATCTGGGGAAAATACTCTGAAGGGTGAAAACTTTCCAAAATAATAGAAGTACCTGTACCTTTAAGGAATGAATGCCCTCTACAGTGACCATCGTGGGGGGTGGTAAGCAACCACAGCAGTATTGATAATTTTCAAATCTTGGTTTTTGTCAATACAAGAAGAGGGGTGACAGGCCCTTTCTAGGCCTGTTTTGGCCTTTGAAGGAAGACTCATTGGGGCCAAGCACTGGGAGGCTAAGCTGCTCACTACTATTCAACAGAAGCCACCCAAGCTAGTGTGGTATTATTGTGGGAGTTTCAACCTCTATGATATGGGAAACCAGATTTGAATCCCCATGAGTGGCTGCAAAGCTCTATGAGTGACCCAGTCACACACTCCCAGCATAACTTACCATAAAAGTTTGTTGTGAGGAGAAATGGAGGAGAACTATAAGCTGCTTTGGGTCCCCATTGGGGAGGAAGGTGGGGTATAAATGAAATAAATAAATAAATAATAAAATTAATTATGTGTCCTTATTGGCCATTATCTTTTTTCATAATTCGTTACTCAGGATGTCCACTCCTTTGGCTTCATAAACTTTTGGTTTATTTGTTTTTTAAAGGTATCTGCCACTGCCTATAATTTGTTTTTCACTCCAAAAAACCAAGATGTACAGTATTATCAGGAAAAGCTGCAGTCAGCTGAAAAACATGTTCTGCAGTCTTCCAAAAGGCAGAATTTGGCAATGCAAGAGGAAGCTCATTTAGGGCAGCCCAGTGAGAGTCATTAACAAATCCACTAATAAGTTATGGGGATTGTAGGAACATTTACTCTGTTACTTGATCTGAGAAGTAGTTATCATGAGAACCAGGTTGTGCTGACTCTGAGATAAGACACCCGTTAACCCTTCTGATTTGGGAGAGTCAGAATTTTAACATGTGCAGTACTAAATATGTACATACAAAAAACCACTCTTCAAGCAAGACATTGTTCTATGCTTCTGATCTATATTTCCTTCTTGGCTTTATCAGAAAACTTTTATTTTCCCATTTTATTGAAGCTGGTCTCCTTTGGTTGGATCAGTGTTATGTTCAGCTGGGGGAGGGGGAGTTGTGATTTACTGAAGCTCTTCTAGTTTCATCAATAGTGCCATGACCAGTGGCTTACAGGGCTTTCCTAAGAGTTACACTATTCTCATCCCACTGACTTCAGTGGACTTAGAGCCAAGCTAGATGGGATGGCCGCCATTTTAAACCTGAATTCAGGTCATTTAAAAATGCCATGAGGGTTCAATCCTAACTGCACCCATCACATGGCAGAAGCAAAGTATCTGGTATTCTTTCCCCTTTGTACGCACTTTTCAAATGCTAAAACAGCTCCTGTAGATTGTATGTTGGGGTGAGCAGACCTGGTACAGTTTACTGTGACCCTTGAGAAAGGACAGGCTGGTACCAGTGGAATTGTGTTTGAGTGTGTAAAAGGATCCAACCTAATGGCTAGCTAGTGAAAGCCTGTTCATAAGTGTTAAAGGCAACTCAAATCACAGTGTGAAGCCATAATTAGCTTAAGTTCAAGTGATTCAGCCAGTCTTATCCTGTAACATTCCAGAGACCTGTGCTGCCGAACTGTTCTTTAAAAACAACCTGAACATAAGTAAATCTTTATTTTTTAAAAAAATACAACTCCTATCTCAATGATCTCTGTGTTCTTCTTGCTTACCACAAAACTTGCCTCATGTCAGCAAACCCAAAGCCTTTATACCCTCCACCCCAACTGTACCTTAGAAATGAGTGAAATATTTTTTTAAAAATACAACTCCAAAAGAGGCTATATGGTTCCCCTTGGTTGATTTAGAGGAGTCTGTCACAGCAGCATTATTCACTAACCATCATTTCTTTTGGGCTAGGCTACAAGTGATAGCAGGAGACCCATGCCTTATACTTGTGAGAAGGGATGCAATTTGAAGTACAAAATGAGTGTGCAAGTAGAAGGCGGGAATGATGAACTTTACTCCCCAGTTGCTGTATGAAGACCTGACAGGGGGTGGGGTGTTGGGACCTACAAGCAAAGGGGATACAGTCAGGGGGTAGGGTCCCCCTTTTTCATCTTTAAATTAAACCACCACCATTTCCCTTTTTACACTTTATATTGGGACAGATGCTTTTGTAAAAGAGGCCAGTGTGATGCCATTGGTTCTCAGACAAAAAATGTCATGAGTGTTGGGTTTTTGTGACCAATCTGCTCTGAATTCCCTGAATTTACCGTTCCATTGACATAAACTGTCATCTGATATGATGGAACTTGTCTAAATGGCCAAGTGACATTTTGGCTGCTTTGTCTGTGAAAAAAATTCATAGCACATTATCAATCACTGAGAATCAGTTTATACATTATTTTAAAGCATGCTTAGTTCCCAATGCAAAATTAGTTCCTTATGCAGGGCCATCATTTAGAAAGGGGAAGGGGAAGTTGTTCCTTCCATGTTTAGGACCGTAAGTATTATTCCTGAAAAGCAGCTATATTTTTAAGGAAGTATGGCAGCTGACCCATGACTTAAACTTGTGAAGAGGGGTGCAGTTTAAAGTACAAACTGAGAGTTGTTAATCCTCTTTTTCTGTGTAGTCTTGAGTTACACCCAACAGTAGTCCTTTGAACACTGCTGTGATCTCGCTATCCCAAATTTCGTTGCTTCGCTGTTTGGATCTGAAACTTAAATCCGTGGTGAAATCTTGCATTGCATTGATAATGTTTAAAGCTACATGACTTGCCTTGATCAAATGGGTACTTCATGTGCCAACATGGGCATCCCAGTAAAAGTATGACTCTTGAGTTTAGAAGACCTGAATAATTGGCACTTCTACTGATTACCAGGCTCCTGTGGCACAAAGAGGCCTTGAGTATTTCAGCATTCTGTGTAAATTAATGGAAGTAGCATCAGCACCATACTCCTCTCATATATAAATGTTTTGGAGAGTGGTTCCTTTTCAAGTCTTATGAAGATTATTTTCTACTGCTTAGAATTCTATCAGAATTCTGTGTTCTGTTTATTTTTAACTTCACTACATCCATGGGCATCTGTTTATTTGACTGGTGAAGTGCTGGAAGAAGCTGAGTATTAACCTTTCCTTCAAGCATTTTTTCCTGATTGAAATCTTACATACACACATACATATTCCTCTCACTTATAAATGTTTTGGAGAGTGGTTGCTATTCTTCTGTTTGCTTTGTGCAGCAGAAAAAATATAAATGCCTTTGGTTCTTAACATCAGACTTGGAAATCTGGGGGGATGGGGGTGATTATGTCTATCAAATGGGCATCAGCACCTACCCTTTAATGCTTGTGGGATATGCATTGTGTTATTAGAGTAGGAAGTGCCATCAGATCATAGCAACTTAAGGCAACCCCATAGCATTTTCAGGGCAAGAGATGAAAAGAGGGAGTTTGTCGTTGCCTGTCTCTGTATTGCAACCCTGTATTTCCTTGGTAGTTTCCCATCCCAGTACTAATCAGGGCTGACTCTGCTTAGTTTCTGAAATCTGATGAGCTCAACCAGGTCATGGTTCCTTGTTATTAATAAATTAACTAGGATTTAAAGGTGTAATATAATTATATTATCCCTGTTATAGTGCTAAACACGATGCTTTAAATGTATGGACATTTAAAATACCATGCTTAGCTTTTATTCAGCACCAGCCATGCATTAGTTTCTGCCAGTAATAATGTGATCCTTGCTTAGTAGATTTACAGTAAGTACATGGCCCGGACAAGAGTAAAGGACAGAAACTGGTGAAGAAGTAGTAACAAAGGTAGTTAGGGGGAGGCTTAATTTATAACAGACGCTACTCAGAGGGACAAGCCTTTGCATCCGAAATAGGTTTTCACAAGGAATTTATAGTAGGATGAGGAAGCTGACATAAATGGTGCTGTTTCAAGCATAAAGAAGCACATGCAGGTGAGATTAGGAGAAGAGAGCCGGAGAGTTTGTCAGCGAATGAGCTTGGCTTTAGGACATTGTGACTAAAAATGAGGCAAGATCGGCATTGGGTCTGGGCAGTGAAGCTCTAGGAAGCTACCAAAAAAACCCCATTCAAACACTTTGAAGGATGACAGTATCAATACAGGGGACAGGGATATTGCATCAGTATTCTATGTTCACAAAGGACGAGTTAGCAGGGTGAAAAAGCTGACAGTAAACTGGGCAAGAGATAATCAGAATGTGGACCTAATTGCTTAGAACCGTAGACTCTGAGGGGTATTCCAAAGTGAAAAGCACCAAAGTATACATTAGTCTTGAGCGTCAGGGGAAGGAGGTATTTAAAAGGCCTTAACATTATGTTTCTGTGGGATGAAGTTTAAATGTATCAGCAACAATAAGGGCCAAACTACATATGATGCTTGAGTCTAGTGGCATCTTTAAGACCAACAAAGTTTTATTCTGGGTATAAGCTTTCGTGTGCACACACACTTCTTCAGATACGTTGAAACAGACTTCCTCAAGCGTAACACATAGGTAGAAAGAGGGTGGGGTGGGATTTAACATTATTGGTCTTAAAGGTGCTGCTGGACTCAAACTTTATTCCATTGCTTCAGACCAACATTGCTACCCACCTGGATCTATCTTTATGGAAGGCACCAGATTATGCCACATGGAATGGAAGTCCATCAGCCTTATGAGGAAACTTGCAAAGATACAGACTGATATTTCCTTTCTTTAAAAGGTAAAGGTAGTCGTCCCCTGTGCGAGCACCAGTTGTTTCCAACTCTGGGGTGACATTGCTTTCACAACGTTTTCATGGCAGACTTATATATGGAGTGGTTTGCCATTGCCTTCCCCAGGCATCTACATTCCACCCCCCCCCCCCCGAAAGCTGGGTACTCATTTTACTGACCTCAAAAGAATGGAAGGCTGAGTCAACCTCGAGCCGGCTACCTGAACCCAGCTTCCACTGGAATCGAACTCAGGTCGTGAGCAGAGCTTAGGACTGCAGGACTGCAGCTTTACCACTCTGCACCATGGGGCGCAAAAACCTGGACATTATAGTTAGTTCCAATCTTAGCTATACCCATCACTCAGTTACTTATGCATCTTGACTCTAATTAGCCTCTCCTGCCAACTAACCCCACCCCTCTCCAGCTGTATGTAAGGCTTGAGGAAGTCTGTCTCGATCTATCTGAAGAAGTGTGCATGCACACAAAAACTTATACCCAGTATTAAACTTTTTTGTTCTTAAAGATGCCACTGAACTAAAACTTTGTTTTGTTGCTTCAGACCAACACAGCTACCTACCTGAACATTTGATGTTAGTCATTCTGTAGCTGGCATTCTCCAAAGATTTACTTTTCTGAATAGTAGACATGTGGGGCTCTGATTCAGATCAGGGCCAAGCATGTGAAGGGAAAGTGGGGAGTTAACCTTATACTCCAGTGACATTTTTCCTCAACCTGAAATGGCCCCGTGGAGCTAGCCCTGTTAGGAGTCATATACAGGTTCCCTGTGTGTTCTTCCTAGGCAAATAGCTCCATGGGGCCACACTGGGGGACAGTAAAATGTTTACTTCCCTTTCTCCCACATTGAATTCCTGATACAAATTATGATCCTTCACAGTTGCTATTTATAAAGTAAAGTCGCCTGGAACCTCTGACCATGTGTCTACATTAAAGAAAAGAGAAGAGGCAGGGATTTAAAAGAATAGTCTTGTAATGGCTGATCTCATTTATCCAAGGTCAGGGACAGAGTGGCTCAGGGAGGGAAGTCAATGAAACACCCACTAATACATGGAATGCTTCAAGGGGCAAGCCTCTCCCCAGTGTTGTTTAATATCTACATGCGTCCTCTTGCCCAGCTGGTTCAGAGTTTTGAGCTTGGGTGTCATATGCTGATTCAGATCAGGGCCAAGCATGTGAAGTGAAAGTGGGGAGTTAACCTTATACTCCAGTGACATTTTTCCTTAACCTGAAATGGCCCCGTGGAGCTAGCCCTGTTGATATCTGTTGATGGGTGGCCACCCAGACGCTTTCCTGGAAAATCTGGCTGAGGGTTTGGAGGCCATAGACGGATGGTTGAAGCATAGCTGGTTGAAGCTGAATCCAACTTAGATAGAGGTTCTGTGGCTGGAGGAGGGGTTTACTCTGGATTGGGGAGCCAACTCCAAGCACTTGATGTGGTGCCTCTGACATCGGCACCTACTGTCAGGACTCTGGGGGTAATTCTGGATCTATCTATCTATATCCACTCTATCTATAGAGGACCAGATTGCAGTGTTGTCCATTGGATGTTTTTCCAACTGTGCCAAGGCAGACAACTGACCCCCTACCTGTCTCACCCTGACATTGCCACAGCAATCCATGCAATGGTCACCTCTAGGCTGGATTACTGTAACTCGCTTTATGTAGGGCTTCTCTTGAAATTGACCCAGAAACTGTTAGAAAATGCAGCAGCACAGGTCCATATGGGGACTCCTCGGAGGGCACATATACATCTAGTGCTGTGCAAACTGCATAGGTTGCCATTAGAGCACTGAATCAAATTCAAGGTTTTGGTGCTTACTTTTGCAGTTAGGAACACACTGGCCCTTTGGCTGGCCTCAACCAGGGCCTTTTCTGCCCTGGCCCCAGCCTAGTGGAACTCTGCTGAGTGATATCAGTGCCTGTCTGATTTATTCAAGTTTTGCAGGGCATGTAAGGTAGACATGTTCTGCCAGGCCTTTGGTTGAGGGCAGCAATAATTTTTACATCTGCCTCCCCTGCCCCATGACTTTGCCATCTTGCCAGGTTAACATTTCCATCTTGCTTCTTAAAATGTTAATTTCTGGATGGTTTTATAGGTTTAACTTGTTTTATATTCTATATTGTACTATATTAAGTTTTCGTGAACTGCTGTGAGCCCTGCGTAAGTGGGGTAGGGTGGTCAAGGAACCTAATATAATAAATAAAGAGAGGAGCTTGCTTTGCACTACATTCAATTTTAGTAATACATCCCAGGAGAAAATATTGAAGGGTGGGGGATTGGATAGGGTAAACGAAGAGCCCTGTTCAACCATTTATATGTGTTGTAAGAGAAAGATCTTTCAAAAGCACAGCATAGGACTGAACAGAGGGCTAAGAAAGGGTCCACAACAGTGCAGCATCATGGAATTCAGAACTGGCTTATGGCAACCCAGCAAGGGGCTTTCAGAGATAGTTTGTCATGGCCTTCCTCTGTGGAGTCTTCTTTGGTGATCTCTCACCCAAGTACCAAACTTGTTTATCTTCTGATATCTGATGAAATCAGGCTATACCATGTCACCTTCCCTCACCTCTTAGGCTATTATCTTAAATAAATGGCTATAGGTCCTGCCCTGTTCATCTACTTTATATGATGGCTTTCCATAAATGAAATGTTGCCACAGTTTAAATACTTGCTCTGGTCATGGGGGCCATGAATTCCAGAATTGTTTATCTTTTCCCAAATATGTGTTCCATATGGACAAGAATGACTCAGTCTTCCCCAGCCACTGCAAAAGGAAGGTATTCAACTTGACATGTTTGTATATCTGGCCCTTCCATTGAAATCACTGAGGAAGGTTTGGAATCTGGTGGATCTGATTACCCTTGAGCACAAAAAGTCACCGGATCAGGCTGTTGACTATTCTTTTTCTCTGGCTGAGTGGAAAAAGAATACATACAGAAAAGCATTGCAGGTTACTAGTGAATGGTTCTTTCTGTTTACTCCATTGAGAAGCACTGCTGGATAAGATTTATGCTACTAAGATAGTGATGAGGGTTGACCACAAATAAAGCATTTAGAAATATGGATTGGGGCGGAGGGGGGAGGGGAGTTAAAGATTTCTACAAGCCCTTATTTTCCTTTGTGTGTTTTGTGTATCTTGCAGGTCCCGATTATAATACCCTGCCACAGAGTGATTTGCAGCAGTGGACAGACTGGCAACTACACGGGAGGAAGTCATCTGAAAGAGTGGCTTTTGTCACATGAGAGGCTTCAGAAGGAAAAGTTAGCATATTGATGCAGTTCAGGCACAGCTGTTATACAGCCAAAACACATAACCAAAGATACTTGGCTTATAACAAGCTTTCAGAACACACAGTAGAATTCAGGAAAATGGTAAATATTTGAGTGACATATAAATATAATACAACATCCGCAGCGAAATGTGTGGTGGCACTACTATATTAAAAAAGCTGAATGTGTCCTAGGGGATACAGCTTGTATGCCCTTTCTTGTTTTTACATTTTACAGCAGAATGAGTACAGCGGACTGTGCCTGTTGTGCATGTATTTTGTTCCCATCTCCAGTGCTGTTTTGTTCTATTTTTAATGTCCATTAAAGCAAGGATAAGGGAGTGGGAGGGGCATGGCAAATGTTAGATGCAACTGCCCCTCTAAGGAAGCATCTGGCTGGCAGAGGGGACAGCCGGGAATCTGAAGCCTTTTGCGTGTGTTCGGAGAGCAAAATTAAATGCATAAGCTTCAGCACGCACACACACACACACACACACCTCCCCCTGTTCCTGCCTGGATGTGTATTTGTCCAGATTGAAAAGCTTGTGCCTCTGCCAGGCTTGGTGCCCAAGATTCTCCTGTTTTCTTTGATGTTTGAACTGTTGAAATGATGTTTTACGTAAACAGTTGTTAATGAAACACACTGAAAACCCATTCAAAGGAAATGGCTATTAAATTGCCTATTCACAGCTTTTCTTTTCAGATCACTGTAGATGCCTTAACAGATATGAATAAAAATATTTTGTCTCCATTAGCTTTCCTTGTTGTCGACTGGAAAAAAATTCACGGTGATTAAGTAGTTTAATGGCAACATAAATATTTTTATAAAACCATGCAGCTGAGTTACAATACCTCTTGCCAGACTACCTCTTGCCAGTATACTTCATCATCAGACTTCTCTGCAGTCCCACATGGGGGGACAGTACATGAGCATTCCTGCCATTGGATAAGTCTTTACAGCTGAAAGCCTACAGGAGGCCCTGAGCGCTGGAGTCAGAAGCTTGTTCCCACCCAGAGACCATATGGTCATGCGCAGCAGCTCCCCCATACCCTCAGTACCTCTAGTGCTGCCAAAGTCAGGGCATGCAGTGGGGCAGGATGTGTGCCTGCATAGAAGAACAAGATTTACTAATAAGTGCAACATTGTTTTCATAATTGATCTTCTATTCAGTTCCAAGCTACTCATTAGGTGATAGGACATACTTTCCTCACTTGAACAGGGAATGAAGAATTGCCTTGCCCACTTGAGCCTCACATCTCACCTGTAGATCTAAAGTGCAGTGGTGTACAAATCTGTCTACCAATGACAGGTGGTAGCTCTGCAGATCTTCATCAAAGGCACTCCAGGAAAGCTACAGAAGAAGCCATTGCCCTAATGTAACACACATGAATTTCCAACAGGCATGGCAATCATAACGCTTCCTAATAGTCCTGACAGTCTATTGGGACAGGGTCTGAGATGACAATCTATTACCTCTCTTAGGGCCACTAAAACAAACAGGGCTCTAACCCTGAGAAACTCCATAGTTCTCTTGAGGTAAAATAATAATGTCCTCCTAATATCTAAAGAATGTAATGAGACCTCATTCTCACAGTTTGGAGCAGGAAAAAATATACAGTCCAAGCATCATGCCTGCCCTTGGTCTGGCCACATGCAACCCCTTTGGGAACCCAAGAAAACCCCCATAAACAAGCCCCTGTGACCCTTCAGGACCCCAACTCACTAAGGTGTGCCCCATGGACACCCCTCCTCATCAATCCAGGGGAGCCAGTGGTGATTGACTTACTGTACCCTCAGAGAGCCAGTTTGGTGTAGTGGTTAAGTGTGTGGAGTCTTATCTGAGACAACTGGGTTTGAGTCCCCACTCCTCCACCTGCACCTGCTGGAATGGCCTTGGGTCAGCCATAGCTCTGGCAGAGGTTGTCCTTGAAAGGGCAGCTGCTGTGAGAGCCTTCTCAACCTCACCCACCTCACAGGATGTCTATTGTGGGGGAGGAAGATAAAGGAGATTGTGAGCCACTCTGAGATTTGGAGTGGAGGGCAGTATATAAATCCAATTTCTTCTTCTTCAGAATTGTAGGGGGTACAGGATAGGCCTCCATGACAAACCCAAGTGAAGGACTCTGCCACTTCAGCTGCTGTCAGCACAGCCCCTAGAGGAATATGTAATGATAGGCATGGCTGTGCAAGACCCCATCCCCATAGGGGCTGAGAGACCAACAACATGCAGTACAGTCCGTATCCTGGAGCCATTGCCAAGACACAAGGTGGGGCAGGAGCAGCTATATGATGTGCCCACCCTATGACAGAGAGGACACCTGAATCTGCTAGCCTGGGAGTCATCATTCTCACATGAATGCAACATTGTAGTCCTACCCTTTCTCTACATAATGGGTTTCGGGGCTAAAATATGAGGGCAGAGTTTAAAGGGGAAGGGTAGAAGGCCCACTGAGGGAGAGAGGGCTGGGATTAGAAGGGGGATATAAGGAGGGTAAGCCAGATAGTTGGGGAGGAGATAACTGGTTGCCCAACCTGAACAGTGAGGGGGGGGAAGGCACCAGTGAGGAAGGGTGGTGACATAATCTCCCTGCCTGATCAATTTCTGAGACTACTGGTGACTTCTTGGGATAGAAGAGTTTGATGTGGTAAAGTACAATTAGTCCAATTAGGGTGACAGGTAGAGATCCACCAAGGGAGGAGATAGGGCATGACAATGGGCAAAACAATATATTGGGATAAATGGAACCTAGAAGCTACCTGAGTGAGAAAACTACAACAATGTAGAATGTAGAATTGCCCTTTCAGGAAAGAACTTCAAAAATGTGGGATCTATCTGAAGAGCTGCTAGCTCACTTATCCTCCTGTCAGAGGTAACACAGCTACTAAGAAACCGTCATAGAAAGTTCTGCCAAAGAACAGGTAGCAAGCAGTTCAAGAGGCTTGAGCATTAACTGGGCTAACACAACAGATAGAGACCATTGGAGGACTAAAGGATCCCTGGGCAAGCAGAGATTACCTAACCACTTAAATCTCTTACACAAATTATGGGAGAAAACTGATCCTCCTTTAGTTCTCTTTTTTAGCAAGAAATAGCAGCCAGGTGAGCCTTCAAAGAAGAAAATACTAGGCCCTTAGCTTTCAAGTGTAAAATATGACTTGCAAAGGGGAAAAACGAGGTGACCTGTCCTTCTCACTACACCAGAGTGAAAATTGCCTGCATTTATACATACGGGATTTTCTAGTGTTAGGCTTGCATGACTGCAGGGTAATGTCATTAACCTCCTTAGAAAAATGTTAGGTCTGAAGCCTCCAAGTCATCAGGCTGAGGCAGTTCAGATCATGATGAAGCACCTGATTGATGCTGATTAAATCTGGTTGGTTTGGTAGCGGAAGGAACTGGCCCCGCGAGATCTCCATGAGGATAAGAAACCATATTTGAGGAGGCCAAGAAGAATGCTACCAGGGTAATGTTTGATTTCTCCCTCCTGGCTTTATTACCCTGATGAGGAGTGGAAACAAAGGGAACATGTAAACCAGGTCCACTGCCAACGCAACTGAAATGCATCTTTTAGAGAACCAATTTGTATTCCTGCTCAGGAACAGAACCTTGCAGCCTTCTTGCATTGCAAAATGGTCAACATCTGGAACCCCCCCCCCACACACACACACAGCTAAAAAGCAGTTCCAGATAAATGGCCTTTATGGGCCACTCGTGGAAATGTGTGCCAGCCTACTCAGTCTTCTAGCTTCAGTGTTAAACTCCTAGCGATGTTGATCTCTTAAATAGACGCATTTAGCTTAATGCCATGTTCCTATTCAAGTGTAGCTTCCTGACATAAACCTCTGTACCCCCTTGTTTGTTTAAATACAACATTGTAACTGTATTGTCCATCTGGACAAGAATGGATCAGTTCCTAAAGATATCTGAGAAACAACCAAGGGCATAATGAACTACTAGCAGCTCTAAAATGTTAATGTATAGCAGCTTCTCATCTTCTAACTAAGCACCCCTAGCAGACAATCCCTCACAGTGGGTGCCCCAACCCAAGAGCCAATCATCTGTAATAAGGACTACCTCATGTTCGAGAATTCCAAAGGAAATCCCCCAAGATAAATTGTCCATAGAAGACCACCTCAATAAAGAATGCATTTGGGGAATAGAGAATCTGTAACATAAGGCATGAATTCCAGCTCTATAACAAGATAGAAACCAGAGCTGCAGGGATTGCATATGTAACATAACCATAGGCAGGATTGTGATGGTAGAAATCATATATCCTAAAAGAGAATTTCCAAAGTGGACCTGGTGAGACCTGAACTATCTCACCATGGCCAAGACAGCCTGTACCCCTTGCGGGGCGCCCCAGAAATGCTTGCCACCCTTCCCGCCCCCACCTCTCACCTTGGCCACCCTCTGCTTGTCGCCACCCCGCTGCTGCAGCAACTCCAGGGCCGTGTGAGCAAGAGCAGCAGTGGTGAGGGCGAGAGCAAGGCACCGACAGCGGCTGCGAGAGTTGGGCAGCAAGAGTGGTGGTGGCAAGGGCAGCAGTGGTAAGACCGGGGCAGTGAGAGCAGCGGTGGCAAGGAGGGCAGTGGTGAGAGCGGGGCGACAAGGGCTGCAGCGGTGAGAGCAGGGTGGGCGGGAGTGCCCAAATGGTACCCTGGCCATGGCTCCATACTAGGCAAATGTCTAATTTGCCTAATGGACAGGCCGGCACTGACCCCTTCAAGAGGTAGAAAACCCTTGCACTCTGGGGAATCTAGCATAACTCTGATAAATTGTACTCTCTGAGATGGAACGAATTGTGATTTGTCTCAATTATCTGGAGCCCTAGTCTTTGATGGGTCTCCAGGACAAGAGCACAATGACTCAACAATTGGTTCTTGGAAACCACCACCAGTAACTAATCATCTAAGTAAGGGAATATATAGGCAGCCTTGCATACAGAGATAAGCAATAGCGGGCTAAACAGACAATACCCTGGTTGCAGTGAGTAGACCAAAGGGTGGGACAGCATACTGAAAAATCTGTTCACCACATGAAAACGTAAGAACTTGTGATATTGAGGGCACCTGCGCAGAAGATACTCGATGAACAATAGTTACTGGTAAGTGCACCTTTGTTTTCTTTCCAATTCCAACTCTTTCCAATGCCTCTCTGATCAGCAGTGCTTATGTCTTTTATCTAGCATTTGCTTTATTTAGTTTGCACATTTAAATATGTAATTATAAGATTATAAGAAGCAAAACTATACATTATATGAAACACAGAGTTATTCAGAGAAAACATAGTCAGCTAAAGGATGTGGAAGCTCAAAATTGTGTCCATGTGCTTTTTAAAAAGGGAACTCCGTAAAAATAAAATATTCAAACCAACAGAAACAGAAATTTTCAGTGTGGGAGTAATAAATCATAATATGGAAATCCTGATTGTTATGCTTTTGTCACATTCTTGTAGATGTCACTTTAGAAGGCTCATTGCTAACAAAACATAGTGTGTGTTACACTATTACTGCTCTACTGTGATATTAGAATTATGTTATTAAAAGTTGTTCTACAAGTATAGATGGTCTGTGTATCTAAATAAAATATGGTATATGATATACTGAAAAAATAAACTGTACCCTACTGTACAATAGAAACCTTTATTTTGTCAGGGTTTCTTGAAGCAATATAAACCATGAAAGCAAGGCTCAAGTGGTTATTACATGTCAGCAGAAGCCTGAGATAAAAATCAAGCCTTCTAATATGTACAGTTTGGATGTATTCTGTGTTGTTCATAGTATGTGAATCCCAGCCAAAGAAAATTACAGATACCTTATTATGAACTTTCACCTTTTTGCAAATATTTCATCTCCAAGTAGTCCTTTCTACAGATGTTTGCTTGTCTCAAAACCGCTTCATTCATTTTGCTGCTAGGAATATACCAATGTTATCTGCTACTACTATTTAGCATATATTTTATGCCAGCAGTGTGCTTGGTTCAGGGAAAAGGTAAAGGTGTGTGGGGCGGGGGGAACAGTACTAAATCACAAAGCATTTAAAACCAGTTTCAGCCTTGTAACAATCAAGTCTCATTCACACACACACACACTGCTTTAGTTAGGATATTTGCTTGCAAGAAACTTCTTGTACGTAGAATGTCAGTTGCTTTTTTCAGAGGTTCCTAAAGTGCTTCTGGTAAAGGGAATTCCCAGGGGGATAACTAGGGTATCCACTGACATGAGTTGGTCAGACTCAAGAAAGATAACTTGGCAAACTGATCTTTCAGCAATATCTCATGCTCTGTATCCCTCATGTCATATGATTTTAAAACTGAAGGCCAAGTTTGCACTCACTGCTCAGACATTCATGCTAACATGCCCCAATGCAACAGGGTATCCATTATAATATTGTACTGCAGAAATTCTGGCTGTGTCACAGTTTTGCCTGTTTGTGCATAGATTTACATTAGCAGCATATTCTATTTGGAATTTTGTGTGGCCTAGCAGGGTTATCAGGAAACCCACTTTTTACTTTATCTTGAAAGATAAAAAGTGAAACTTGGTTTAGGTACATAACAATAGTCAAAAGTATCCAGGTTGGTAAAGGGACATCCTTTAGATTCTTGATAGAAAAGTGTTTCTTGCAAGGGTTGTGTTGTTTTCATGAGCTGGCATCTCAGTGTTTATTTTTGCATTGCAGGACCAGCTTCCTATTCTTTTGTCATTGTGAGTTCCAACAGAGGGCACTATAGCTCAGAAGAATTTAGATGCATGTGTTTTGCAATGTGTTTGGAAGATGCTCATTCACTACTTTTTTTCCTCCTGCTGTTTAAGAATGAATTTGAAAATGAACAGTGGAGCAGAAATCTTGGGGCTGCCTTATTTGCAGTGCTTCAGACTGTCTGCCTCAGGAATTAGCTGTCTAGTAGTATTACAGGCCTGCAGTCTTCATCACACGTATGTATTGTGAAAGGTGTTGTAGTTACATTGTTAGATGAAGAATGGCCTTTCTTTGCCAGTGATTTCAGAGATTGCTAATGATGCCCAGACTACAAGTTGGTGTGACCACAAATAAAGAGGGTTGTGATAGTATACCCTCTAAGGGGATCTCAGAGACAGAAATAAATCCACAGTGCTGCTTTTGTGTAATCTTCACATTCTGAGTGCTGATAATGCATATCCCCTCTCTTCTTCATATGACGTCTTTATAAATGTGTAGGATCCTTTGGTTGGTATGATGGCTAACCATGGTGAAATGCTTGTCACAAGACAACTGAGAATTTGTGTGCAGCATACAACATAACTGGCATTGTAGGCCACCTTCACTTTTTTTTTTGTAATGCCAAACTTTGGACATGCACACAACATTCACTTCTATTTTAATTCATTGAATCATAGAGTTGGAAGGGCCTATAGGTTTGTCTAGTCCAACCCCCTACACAATGCAGGAAATTTTCAAATATCTCACCCCACGCATACACACCCATGACACCTCCTCCACACCCATTATCAGACTCAATTTAACAGTTCCAGTAAGAAAAGGAAACCAAACCAGAAGACCAGCCCTTGTTTGGGGGCGTGGCCTTAAATTTGCCAGTTTATAAAACCAGTTTCCTGTTCTCTTTTTCTAAGGATTTTCTCTGGCCTGTCGTTTTGATATGTATCCTTGAAGTTTCCACCAGTAGTAGGCTGGTTCAAACCACTGTAGCCTTCTGTGGCTGTATCAACAACTCCAAGAAGGAGGCCAGCTGCAAAAAGAAGTCCCTTGAAAAAGTCTTGATCCTAGCCTACTTAGAGGGTCCATAGCATAGTTTATGAAAATACACATATAAACAAAAGGCATTAAAAATGCTCCTAAAACGAATTTAAAAAAAAAACACTGGAAACAAGAGAGCTATGTTCTTTTTTCCTTGGAATTGGGTTCCACTGACCTATCAAGTTTCCTCCCATTCAGCCTTGCAGTGCTTTGAACTGCTGACATTGAGACACTGTGCAGCCAGGCACGACAGCTGGCTCGGCAGCATCTAATACCAACACATGCTGTTTTAGCCCATTTCCAGAGACTAAGATAATGAAAGATTCAAAAATAATATTTGTTTTGGTAGAACTACATTTATAATGAAATAGATGCCCTTGACCATGAAAGGAACTGGATTTTGCAATGGATTGTTCCTCTTCTCCCACCCACCCCCCACCCCAATCTATTCAATTCTATGAAATGCATGTTGCACAAAAACTAAATCACACAGAAATGCTCTAACTGGGAACGTGATTGTCCTGCATTACGTATGCAGTATATTCGTGCACTATGAAGCTCAGTAACTGCCCTGGATGCAAGTCACCATGTCTCAGCCTAGCCTACCCCCACAGACTTAAAACATGACTCTTAGATTCTTAAAGAAGTAAAGCAGAATGCAAATATAAGAACTGCCCCAATTTAAAAAAAATGTATTATATTCTTTGTATATTAGGTAAAGGGAGTTTGGAGTTAAGAACCTGAAACATCCAACCAGCTACAGTTACAAGGGTTTAGGACTAAAATTTGTTTAGCTGTTTCCTGTTCGTCTTTGGTAGTCTTGTACAAGCTAGTGTGATAAGAGATAGAATCTGACCATTAAGTGTCTTCTGACTTAGTTAAAACCTATAGCTTTGAATCCTCTTTAATTTCTGCTTGATGTTGACCCTGTAACTTTTCTAGTTAAGTTTAGTGTGATTCTCTGAACAATATTGTTGCTGTCAATATGGTAAAGTTATAGACATACTAAAATGGGAAGAGTAAATTCAGCCTACTTTCCCCCTATAAATATCATGGGTCATTGCTTTTCATGATGTTTTTCAGAATGTTTGACAAATGTTAACTTATCAGGATTTCAGATTGTGCCAGGTGCAACAGGCGTTTGCATTTTAAATATTTATTCTGGGTTTTTATTTTCCAGGTGCATATTGTGAAGGATGCTCATTTTTCTTCTACTATATAAGAATAAAATCTATTTAAAAAGAGATTGCTTTAAAAGTGCAAGAACTGCAAAGGGAGGCCCATAAGATTTATGTACTATTTCATGAGTAATCTCACTGTATAAAAAACATCTTAACAGGAATGTAAAAATCCTTGAATTACAATCCGATTTAATTGTAGTTCCTGTTATACATCCTGAGTAAAATGAATAGAATTGTTATGTTAGGAGATTTCTCTCATTCTATACGCTGCTGCAAGCCTCCTTTCTTCTTTATTGTAACTGGCTTTAAAAACAGTGGAGAATATTACCAGGAGTCCTCTCTGTTGCTATTAGAGAGGGCAGGATATTTCAGCAATGTTGATGTGCAAATTGGTAATACAGCTTCATAGACTGTACAATTTTTGTTCCAAATAACGTACACAGTCAATGAGTAATAAATAAATATGCCTAATACAGCACATGGGAAAAGCAGGGCTCCTATATTCCTTGAACAGATCTTTTTTGAACTCTAGAAGAGCTACCATAAGGCAGGCCCTTCTTGGCTCCTCCTTGTTCTTGATAGATTTTAAACTTCTGGCAATCATTCTGTTATTGCATTTCCTCCTTCTTCACCCTTTGTTATGTGCTGGAAGGGACAAACATTCTATAGCGCAAAAGCAACATAGGGTGTTTAATTATTTGTGCCTTTTCAAAGTCACTTTGCATGTTGTAATAATATTCTTGCCCTTCCCCCCACACCAGTCTATAGCAGGGCTTTTGATTTAGAAGTTGGTATTTAAGGAACTGAAGTTAACATCAATTTTATTCTTTATCAGCATTGGAGACATTAAGGTTTTAAATGAGGTCTGCATTGAATGCTGATCCAGACCAGCCTCTGGTCTGTGTGAAGTTATGTGTAGGTGGCAGTTAAAAGCTGGGGCCAAGGACTGGAGAAACTGCAGGTACTGATGTGTCTTTAAGTGACTAAGGGCAGTAGTCCAAAATCTTCTGGACGAACTGGCACCAGCTGCAGACAGATGGAGAATGTCTGGGCTCCATCACCTTCAAGTCTGCCCCGACAAGGATCTATATGTTAGCATTGGAGAAATGGATAAGAAAGTCAGAAATGGTAGCTGTGTGGTAAGGTGAAAATTGATGTGAGCACCGTAGACTGACAGTGCTTTTGACTGATGAAAGGATATTGTTAACAAGCCTTTAAAGTTTCTCATTAATGCTTTTTCATTGAAGCCCAAAGGAACAACAACAAAAAAACCCTCTTCTCTCATTTGGATAGATGGGTGGACAATTGGATCACAAGGTTTTCAGTATCAATATTTTAACTCATTTAAAGGCTTTATTAAGCTTCTTTGTTCAATATTACGGTTTTAACTTTTGAGCAGGATAAAACTGGACTGTGAAAAACTACTGCAGCCCTTTAAGATCAGAATTGTTTAGGAACAGAGCAGTGTCACAAACAGTGATGTTGTGTTTATGTTTGGAGTTTAGTTGGGATGTGCTGCAGCCATGTTACTCCAGCAATAGTCACCTTCATCTGAAGGGATGAATTAACATCAGACAGAGGTGTAAGAATTGGACAGATGACAATGATGAAGACAAAAATGACGAAATTTGAGACAAGTCACCAAGTGGGACAAGTCACCAAGTGGCATCCTCATCCAAGTGGCCATCTTGTAACCAGCCTAAAAGTTGTGTCTTGATGGTAGCTCATATTTGGTGGCTGCAGGTGGTGGTCTGAAGAAAAGCTGGTAGTTGAACCATTGAAGAAGTCAGAGAATAAAATGGGCAGGCATTCTACAAGCATCTAATTCTGGGCATGAGTTACTGCAGTCAGCAACTTTGAAATGTATTATTTCTTTATTAGCTTTATATCCCACTTTTCAACCATATATTTCTCAAAATGGCTTCCAATATAAACCAAAAATTCAAATGTTTAGTCAACTCCTGTGTTCATAGTAAAGAATAACAGGATTTTTTTGTAAAGATTAAGCAGCTAACTTACTGCAAATTCTCAAAAGCCCACCAAATAAATATTTTGGAGAACATTAATCCATAGGGTTGCCATTAGGGGTGTAAAAGTTAATAAAAAATTGTAGTTTTCAGGTTCTGGTATATTGAACAAAAAAGAAGATATTTTCTGAATTCCCTGAATTCCAGTATTGGAATTTGGGAAATAATTGGGATTGCCAATTTTTTTTTTGTATGTTCCTTTATGGAGACCATTCCTTATAATGGAGAATTGATCAGGGGTATCTGGGGCTCTTTGGGGCTGTTTTTTAGGGTAGAGGCATCAAATTTGCAACATAGCTGCTGGTGCCTCTCCTTAAAAAAATCTCCCAAGTTTCCAAATGATTGGATTCCAAGTTTCCAAACGAACCCCCCCCCCCCCCAAGTTTCCCAAATGATTGGTCTTTAATTGCCTGCAAAAGTGGCTATCCAGCAGTCCCAAAAAAATCCTGTTTCCAATGGAGGAAGGAAAGCACTTAAAGGAACTGTCCCTTTAAATGCCTGCCTTCTCCAGGCTGTGCAACTCCACAGCAAGTGAACCATGCCTTCAGAGTTCATTTGCTGTGGAGTTGCATGGCTGTTAAGTGCCTGCAAAAGTGGCTATCCAGCAATCCCCAAAAATCCTGAATATTTTCAGTATTTTTCAGGCAGCCATTTTTTTTCTTTTTGTTTTTACATATATCTTTATTGAAGAAAAAAATTTATGATTTAACTATACAAACACAATAGGTTATATTATAAAAAACATAATTTCACAAAAGCACTTTTCTTCACTCCCATGTCCTTTCTTCTTTCTTCTCCCCACAATCCCTTAATAAAGATTATATAGTCATCAAGCTACTCCTAGTTCTTGATAACGAATATACAAATAAAATACTGGCTGAAAAAATACCCAAAAAATATCAGTAAGGGGTTTTTTTTGGGGGGGGGGCAGTTTCAGCTCATATAAACCAAACACACACCCCTTGACACCATAAGTTGGAAGCACCTTGGTGGCACTTAATGTACACAGCCTCAAGTAAAAAACCTTGGAACAATTTATCATACTTGGATTTCTACCGTCTTGATGTCATATGAGCAGAGATATTTTTTATTTTTTTATTTTATCAAATTTATATCCCACCCTCCCCTAATGGGCTCAGGACAGCTAGCAACAACAAATTAAATCACATAAACATTAAAAACAAAATACATAATAAAATAATTCATACAATTTACAACCCTAAAACCAAGATGTACATTAGATGAGTAGACAATAGAATTACAAGAATTGCATAATGGATTGATGGCATAAATACATACAAGAAAGGCTTAAAGGTTAGGTCAAGTCCTGTGTTTTTAACCTATCTCACCTATTCAGGGTCAAGTTGATACACAGCAATCCACAACTCTTCCAGATGTCCAAGAGCTATTGCAAGTGTTACTACTGGAACAAGTTCAAACATGCCTCTTAATTTTTTAATGGGATATCTGGCATCTCCTATATGTTATCCCTAGTTTGGAGATAAGCTACAAGCTGTTGGCATTGACTGTTTACTTATGTTCTTTGTAATGACAGTGCACAGAAGAACCTTCTAACAACCCACCACCACCACCTGTCTGGATTCCCTTATTCTACTGTCCCAGTTACCTAACCTGCTCTTACTCAAGGTTTAATAGTAATGGTAAACTGGAAAATATAATCCCCTGTGTGATCCAGTTCATCATTGCCCTAAGAAGTAATAGGAAGGAAATGACTCCTCAAGGCTCAATACTACTTGTAAGCATTGCCCATAATGCGCTATCTGTACATCCATGAAATTTGTTAAATATTTTCCCTTCAAGGGGCCCTGAGCCCATTTTTGGGGTAGGCTGGGGTATAAATCAAATAAATGAAATTATCTGAGAAACTAAAAAACGTGTTTCTGGCATTTTTTTATTCATAGACGCTGCTATAAGCACAGCTACTTTAGCCACGATAACCAATAAAGTAATACCTCTCCCATTGCTTTCTCTCATTTGACTTGTCATACTTGTGTGAATAAATCCTATTGTTCTCCACAGCCTCTGTGATAGAGATGCCTGCATGTTATGCAAACAATAGTGTCATATAGCCCAATATTTAAAATATGTTCATTCTGGTTTTCTCTAATAGATTATAAATTGCTTAAAAAGTCAAGTCAATCCAAACTGCTTTTTGGTGTATTGTGTATTCAGGGCATCTTCCTGGTAGAAACTTGTGACTTCTAGCAGAATTAGAGATATTTTTGGATGAAAGTATGGAGTTTATTCTTTTCTGTGGAAAACACTAGGGAATAGTTTTATATTAAGGCACAGCAAGGTGGAAACCTTGAAAAATTGAAGACATAAATGTGTAGACCACATCATCAATTCACAGGAATTCATAGTGCAGGCCATGGCTGAAATTCTTAATCTTGTTTACCTGGCTCAAATATGGAATAATTTTGTTCAAGTAACTGGTTGAACATCAGAAATTGTGCTGGCTGAACAAACCTGTAACCGGTCCAGAATAAACTGAAGACACCAAAACAAGCACAAACAGAACTGGAAGATGTGTTTTGATTTGGGAAGTGGTTGGGCCATGTTCAGCCACGGTAGTCAAAACAATACACTGTTTTTTGAATCGCCAGATTTACTGTATAATCTCAAAAATAATGGCACATCTAGAGCATTCTACCATTAGCCATAACTAAATGGCTGCTTGTGGCAACATTAATTTAGGTTAGGAAGGCAGCCAGCAGCTTATTGTAGCTTGAGATAGCACTAAGGGCTGCAGAATAACTTGAGTCTGATAGTCCAGCAACTGATGACAATAAGATATTTGAACCAACAGCAAGCATAATGGTAGGAAATGTGCTTAGACAATGAAGTAGTAGAGTACAAGGGCAGGTTCTTTAAATTCCACTATTACATTAAAAATCATACACTTGATACTGTTCCTTCTTTTCAAAAATTACATATATTTCTGGAACTCCTTCAGCCTTTATAATCATGTTTCTAAGCTTTTCTCATGGTGCGTTCCAGATCTATTAAAATCAGTGGACAGCATTCAGTTTGATGTAGTGGTTAAGTGTGCGAACTCTAACCTGGGAGAACCAGGTATGATTCCTCACTCCTCCTCTTACAGCTGCTGGAATAGCCTTGGGTTAGCCATAGCTCTCCTAGAGTTGTCCTTGAAAGGGCAGCTTCTGGGAGAGCTCTCTCATCCCCACCCACCTCATAGGGTGTTTGTTGTGGGGGAGGATGGTAAAGGAGATTGTAAACCACTCTGAGACTCTGAGATTCAGAGTGGAGGGCGGGGTGTAAATCCAATATCATCTTCTTCTTCCATATTAAAAATACGGATTTTACCCTAAATGAGGAACAGTTACATTTTACAGTTCTGTGTATACCTTCCAGCTTCACTATCCCAATAATGAAGAGCCTTGTTCAGTAATTTATTGGTTTTATTTCCTTAGCATTGATTCTGGGTATTTAGAAATATGAAATTTACATAGTCTGACATATATAACTAGGATGGCAGATGTTGGTTTCTCCTGACCTTATTATTTCTCAGTGATAATGTGGCAAAAGTAAATTTCCAATTTTAAGTGAGGATGCTTAATTAAAACAAAAGAAATAAATTTGGACATATTTTGTGGTGGTGATGATTAAGACTCTGATTACTTGTAGTTCCTATCAACCAAGAGAATAAGTTTTCTTTTACTATTTGTTATGGAAAATGAGTGATTTTTTTTTATTGGCACATGTTGCACTGTGAGATGCTGAAATTGTGTGAGACATTCTTTATATGGTCACTTGACTGATGGCTATAACCTCACCTGCCACTCTCTGAAATGATCCACTGCCTAAACAGATAGCACAGTTGTAGTAAGGCTGGAATGGAGTCAATCTGCCTGAGGCTGCTCTCCAGATAGAATCCACACAGACACCTGAGATGGCCTTTCTATCCAAACGAAATGCTGAATGAATTGCTCATTTGTCTAAAGACCTTTCTATCATAACTATCTCTAACATGACACGGACTAGTACTTCGGTTTAAAATATTGGTCGTTAGCTGGGTGTTTTTTTTAATGGCATCCCACAATCTCTTTTGTTGAGAGAAAGAGCTGGTGCACAGTTTAGATATGGAATAGCTTTTCTGCATTACTGGGGAGAAGAATCACTCTTCTTCCAGCACTTTTATTCAAAGAGCTTTATGGTACAGTATGATAGAGAGGCTACATATACATAGCAGATATGTTTGCTGCATAATTAAATATGTTGTTTCTTCAAAACTGCTGTATATAGCAGAGATGCCCTGAGACCAAAAGTTTGCATGTAAAGTATTCACTTGGTTACTTTGAATGATGGTGAAAGTTTGTCAGGTGGTTTGGAAATTTATGGAGATGCAACCACAAAAAAAGGGATTTAGGATTCAGAAATCTGGATAATTATTATACGAACTGGGAAGATGTTTGGACAATGTGTAAGGAGAAAGCCTTGATGTATTGATGTATGAGTTAAGGCAGTGGTACCCAATATAGTGCCAGTGGGCACCACGGTACCCCCTATCACCTTTTCTTGCATCCACCAAGTGTTTTTAGGAAGTAGGTGGAGCCAGGTAGAGCTTTTGCCCAGCAAACTTCTGATTGACTACTGGAGATATGATTGATTATGCAGATTTTTTTTTTAAAAAAAACCATTGCTTTGGTAGCAGCTGCCACTACAACACAAGGTTCTGTACTGTGTGACTAAAGATAATCTGTGGGAATCATTTTGTGAGTGGCTCCTCCTCCTTCAGGAGTCATTTTGTGGCAACCATTTTATTGCCGTACTCACCATGCTGTGCCAGAATTCCAAATGTGCTGCGGGCTCAGAAAGGTTGAGGATCCCTGAGTTAAGGCATTCTGTCAGGTAGATTAGTATTTAGTAAATGTAAATGACCAGATACCATGATGGGCTAGTGCTCCTTCCATCCACCTTGAAGATGATATGATATACTTGCTGGGCCTTTAAAAAAACTGTGGAATTCCATTTGAATAGTACCTCCAGCACAATCAGGCATTTGTGTGTAAGTTCCAGGATACACATGACCTCATCTGCATGATGTAAGGTAATGTCTGAACAAGCAAATTGAATCAAAAACTGCTCCTTGTGGAACTTATATATATAAACCTATGGCATTGGCACTTTCCAACTCTCTCATTGGCTATGGTGTGCACTACATCAACCTTTGGTCCATCAACCACCACTCAAGGTCTGTTGCATTTTATTGGCTGAAGACTGAGGCACTGCTTTGCAGAGGAGAGAAATAAAGCCTCCCTCAATTGGCTAACGGTGGGAGGAGGAGGGAAACAGCCACAGAAAGCATTCCCCCAATTGGCTGAGGGCTCCTGGGTCTTCCTGGTGAGTGTGTAAAAAGAAGATAAGCGAGCAGAGTCCCTCTGTTTGTTTGGAGCTGCCTTGCTTTCATTTTCCTGTTAGTCTGAAGAAATTGGTTGAAATACAGCAGATGGTTACATTCAGTAGTTCTGGTGAGTAAATTGCTCCAATGAGTAAATAGCCTTGTGAGTGCATGCTTGCAAATTGTGTTTATTTGGGCTGCTTTGTGAGAGAGTGTGTGTGCATGTTCACTTTCATTTTATGGAAGTGCAGTCAGCTACTGCAGTCAGCTACTGATGAGGAAATAAAGACTGTATCCAGGGGAACTGCATTGCTGTATTTTTATTTTTTGGGGAGGATGGGAAAGTCTTCTGGCTCCACTCTCAGTCCTAGGTATTTTCTGAGTTGGACCTGGCAACTGTAGAACCAAGATTGGTTCTGTCAGTAAAAGGCTGAGGGAGGTGGTCCATTCCAGGCGTTTTTTGGCCTTTGAGAGGCTAGTCCTGACTAGGGCTGCCAGTTCCTGGTTGGTGGGAAATTCCAGAAGATTTTGTGGTGGAGTCTATGGAAGCCAGACTTTGGGGAAGAGAGAGGCCCCAGCTAAACATGATGCCATAGAGTCCACCCACCAAAGCAGTTATTTTCTCCAAGGGGAAAGAAATCTGTTGATTGGAGTTCAGTTGTGATACCAGGAGATCTTCAGCCTCCACATGGAGGTTTCCTCCCTAGGCCTGGCAGCACCCTCTGGGTGATGATGCCACCTGACTGGAATGACTTAACTAGGCCTGGCTGCTTGGTCCTGTTCAGATAATAATAAAACAAAACACTGTGATATACTGACTAACAACATTTAGTAAAACGTTTTCTAAAAGTTATATAAATCCTTTTAAACACATTATTAAGAAGTGCAACTTTACAAGATTGCAAAGCAAAATCCACCCAATGAGCATTTCATCAAAAGTCTTCCTCAGGTGTATTTCTATTCTCTTCAAAGTGATCAGCTTCTTATTACAATTCAATATTGGGAGCAAGCCAGGACTTAATGTCTTCTCTGAATAAAAACAAAAGCCTTCTGAATTTGACTGGCAAAATGTTCTCTGCAACCTCTTTATTTTCCTCAGAATTTCTCAGCTTGGAATAAACCATGGTGAGTATAATGAGATACAACACAAAGCTGGATGCAAGTGGATAATTTTTAAAATTTTAATGAATAGTTTTAAAATATATATTCTTGATTATTATTAAGAACTTATCTCTCAGTCCCATTTATTTATTCATATTTATACTAGGAGCAAGCCATTCCTAAACCTCTTCTCTAACTAGATGGAAAAGCCTTCTGGATTTTGCTAGCCGAATGCTCTCTACATTACATTTGTATTAGGAGCAAGCCATTCCTGAACTTCTTTTCTAACCAGATGCAAAAGCCTTCTGAATTTTGATGGCAAAATGATCTCAATACCACTCAAGTGTTTAGGAGCAAGCCGGTCCTGGATCTCTTCTCTAACTAGATGCAAAAGCCTTCTGAATTTTACTAGCAAAAATGCTCTTCCAAAAAGCTTGAAAACTAACTCCACTTAAATAAAACTATTCTAGGTAACTCCATGTAGCTGTGTCTTGGAGATCTCTTTCTTAAAGGTATAAGACACAGTGATATAGTAAAGATTCAATGCTATAGTTAAGATTCATAAATGGTGCTCCATTAGATCCTCTGGTATGATTTTAAAATGTTTTAAATACTTTTAATATGTTTTAAATACTTCATTCATGTATTTGAAGGGGATGGTGCTGCAGTTACTTAGTAAATGTAAGAAACAGAGCCCAGTTCAGCTCTTAAAATTATCATATTTAAAGTACATTTAAGTGAAAGTATTGCATATGGTTTCAGGCCACAATAACTTTGACAGCCACTGTGACCTGACAGTCAGTGCTTCAGGGCAGGGTCTGCCTGACCCACGTTCCTATTGTGGAAGCTGACTGGGTAATTTCAGACCAGTCACAGATTTTCAGCCTAACTTACCTCACAGGGTTGTGTGGATCAAAAGGGGGAGAGAAAAATTATGTAAACTGCTTTGGTCCCTACTGTGGAGAAAGGCTGGGAGAAGGGGGAGGAGATGGAAAGCTGAAGTCAGAGGAGCAGATAAAGTAGGTTGATGATTGGCTGGGAAGGAGAGAAGGTTGTCAAGTCCAGGTTGGGAAATTCTTGGAGATTTGAGGGGTGGAGCTTGGAGAAAGTGAGGTTTGAGGAAGTGTGGGAACTCCAGCTGATACAATGCCATAGACTGCACCTCCTCCAAACCAGTCATTTCCTCCTGGGGAACCATTGTTGCCAATCTCCAGATGAGGCCTGGAGATCACTCAGAACTAGCTGCTCTGCAGATGGGCTGATATCAGTTCCCCTGGAGAAAACGGTACACTTTTAGTCATTTTACCCTGCTGAGGTCACCCCCTCCCCATGACAACCAGTGTGATGTGGCAGTTGGCACTTCAGAAAAGGGTCTGCCAACCCTAGCTTCTTGCTGTGGAAGCTGACTGGGTGATTTTGGACCAGTTACACACTTTTAGCCTAACCTACCACACATGGTTGTTTTGCAGGTCAAAAGGGGGAAGAGGAGAATGATGTAAACTGCTTTGGTCCCCACTGCAGAGAAGGACTGTCCTTTTCCTTAGTAGAGGTTGCAGGGAATGGGGGAGGAGATTGAAAGCAATCTACCCCATCCCTTTTTTCTCAAGATACCCCATTTCTCTGATAACTTACCCCACATTCCCCACTTTCTCTATTCCCCTTCTCAACAATTGCCTTCTTGACATATCTTGCCTCCCTCTATTTTTGCCTTCCCTTCCCTCCCCATTCCCTCCAAGGCCATGAAACTTACCCATAGCAAATTTCTAGTACCCATTGTATTTCTCCCACAATGGGCCTTATTACTAGTCATAGCATAAGTATGGTAAGTAGGATCACTACAAGAAAAAGAGGTCTAGGAATGTAAGATTATGAAGGATCACTGGTGTTTCCAATATACCAGCTACTCCTGTTTACATTACTGTACCCTAAAGTACATCCCTAACCTTCCTGTGGTGTCCAAATGCACCAGATCTCATTCTTCAGTACAGGATATTCCATTGTAACCTGCCCAAAACTTATAACAAGTAACTGTTTGCTCTGCTTCTTCCAGAAACTTGGATAGTGATAATAAACATCTAAAGAACTACTCTCTTGAGAAACAACTTTGTAGGCAAAATTCATTTGGCTCAGTAATTCCTGTACAATAGCTTCTGGATAACTATCTTTGCTCCCAGAATAAAACTTCATTGGTCTTAAAGATGCTACTGGACTCAAACTTTCTTTGCTCCAGTGATATTTAGGCATCTATTCCTTTAGGGAAGCGAGTTTGCTGTCCAACAACGAGCTTCATTACTTGAAACTTGCACAGCTCAATGCCCAGAGAAAGGCAGGAAAGGATCTCTAGTCTTTTCTTTAGGAAGGGGAACATTTGACTCAATCTGTAAACATATATACAAACTGCATATACTGTTAACTATTGCTATGGTCTCTAAACAGGAAATAAGGTATTGGCTAGTGACGTTAGAACTGGATCATTTCCAACTTCCAGCTTCGGCAACGCGTCTTTAGGAGTGGCTCGGACTGGCGCGTCCAGAACTGCTTCTAAATCGGACCACAGAGGGGTCCCCCTCAAGGGGCTACTTGATTCTGGGACCCAAGAAGGGTCCTGGAAGGCAGGGAGCTTGAGCAGTTGAATGGGGGTGACATTGGAGGCAGCTGCCCCCCAAACTCAGCTTGCTCTAAGCCTCGCAGCTCTGATCGCCATTTTTAAATGGCTTGAGGTTCGACTGCCGGTCTTTTCCTCTTCTTTTTCTTCTGATCCAAGCCACTCTGCAGCAGCGAGACAAGCTGCATCTTCATTATCAAGACTGTAAGTTTTCTTTCTTTCTATTGCTAATCTTTGAAGCACTGTTTTTGTTAAGCAGGAAAACAGAGAACTGAGGCTGAGGCGGAATTCAGATAGAGGCAAAGGTGGAGAACGGGGGGGGGGGGGGGTGGGGAGACTCCTCTTTCAGGGCTTCTAAAAGTTTCTGCCGAACCTGGTGATGCTTATAATCTCCACATGAGAAGAATCACGCTAATTCTTAAACAAATAAAAGACTTGATGACTGAATTTAACTGATTTGTTTTAAGCTTCCTTTTGGAGAAAGATTTGACTTTGGGAAAGTTGCTGGAAAGCCTATATGGATGAGGACAGCTGGCTTAAGAAGTAATTTGAAGTTTAGGCTGAAGTGCTCTGAACAAATTTATGTGAGCTCCATCTAGACTTTTAAATCCTGGTGGGTACTGTATATTGGATTATTAAATATAACCTGATTGTTGGCTGAAGGAAGAATACTTGTACTAATTTTTAAAGTGGATTATAATTCTCTGATGGTGGGTGTTATGGATATAACCCTTTAATTTTATTTTTTTTTACATATATGGTTTGAACATTTTTGATAGGGTTTGAATATTTTTGGCTTTAGATTTATTTTCCCACATTTCCTCTTTTTTATTCACTGTACTTGGAGTCTGTCTTATTTTTGGCTATTATTTTTGGTGAAGTGTCTGATTCATTTTTGATTTTGATTTTTTCTTGGGTTGTTTGTTTAATTTTTAATTTTTGATCTTACCTGTGGATTATAAATAGGGCATTCAGCCCTGGATTACAAATTTATACCTTGAAGCAGTCGGATGATTCTGTAGTGATTTGGACTTTAATTGAACCATCATTGATAGAAGATCTGTTATAGTGAATTGTTTCTGCTTCAGTGAGCTGAACTGTTTTGGCTAAGTGGTACTAAGGGTGTTGTACTAAAAAGACTCTGTTTATTATTAGTCTTATCATTGTTTTGGGTTTGTCAAACTGTTGATAGAAGCTAGAAGGCTGTTTTCTTTTTCCATGATACTAGTACTGCCTGGTTGAGATTAGCTTATCTATTATAAACAGGAATATTGAGTTCCAAAACAAATCCCGAAAAGGCAGCATACAGACCTTGTGGCTGTGAGTGCATTTACTTTAATAAGGATGGAAAATAAAGCTGCGGCTGGTTTTAAAGAAACAGAGGGGAAAAAAGAAAATCGAGAAGGTAAACCACCAATACCTTCACCCAGCTCCTCATCTGGCCCAGGGAAATTTACCACCATGAAGGGAGATGTGAAAGAGATGCAAAATACTCTATTAACTGCCATAGCACAGTTGACTAGTAAAGCAGATAACACTGGAGAACAGATGGCAGAGATCAAACAAGGGCTTTTGGAGAACAGCAAACAGACAGCAGAGACCAGTAAAGCCTTAAAGGGATTAGATGCCCAAATGACAGATAATACACAAAAGGTGGAACAACTGGAAAAAGAACAGAACATACATGATTCCAGACTTTTGCAATTGGAAATAGAGCTGCCTATATGCTGAGGTTCCGAAACATACCAGAAGAAAAAACTGAAGATCTACAGAAAATATTAAGTGAAGTCTTGGCTGAAATTTTACAGGTGACTCCTCAATGGATGGAAGAAGAGTTTGATCAAGTTAGATGGGTGCCATCAAGCTTTATGAGACGGAATAAGCTACCCAGTAAAGTTCACTTAAAGCTTACAAGGAAGAGGACCAGAGATGATATTCTGACGCAAGCAAGAGACAAACCTATGATGATAGCTGGAGATGTGGTGAAAAATTTGAGAGAGGTACCATGGCCAGTGAGACAAAAGAGGAGAGAATACCAAGTTTTAACAGGCTTCCTGAGAGAAAGAGAGATACCCTATACATGGCTAATGCCGGAAGGCCTCATTTTTACCTATCAGGAGAATAGGTACAGGATAAACTCTATTTTCAAAGCCCAGAACTTTCTGGATAGAGTGAAACAAAAAGAGGGGAAGGAAAAGAAGAATGATGAAGAGGAAGAAGAAAGCTCTGGTGAAGAGAATCCAAATGAACCACGGAAATACCCAATAAGACAACAGACTTAAAAAACTAAAACGATAGTGATAAGAAAAATCCATAATGGCATCAATAATTTCTATTAATGTGAATGGACTCAATTCTCCTGTTAAAAGGAGGAAGACCTTCAGATATTTGACAAAATTGGAAATGGATTTAATTTGCTTACAAGAAACTCATATCTTAACTAAAGACAACATCTTTTGAAAAACAAGAAACTTGGCAGTTTATTTACAGCAACAGATATGAATAAAAAGAAAAGAAAGTGGCTATATGTATTAAGGATAAATTTAATCCACAATTGCAGTACACCTCTGAAGATGGAAGAACCCTATTTGTGGAAATTACAGTGGACAATAAAAAAATCCTGCTGGCAAATATTTATGCCCCAAATGATCATCAAGAGAAATTCTTCCAAGATTTGCATCTTAAATTATCAAATTTGGAATATGTGGAATACTGCTTAATAGGAGATTTTAATACATTTTCTGGTAGACAACTGGACAAAAAAACACACATAAACAGATTAAAAGTAAAAGTCTTCAATTGCCAATAAGCTTTTGGAAGCTAACAGAGGAACTGGATTCGGTTGATGCATGGAGAACAAGATACCCAAATTCAAAAGACTTCACCTATTATTCTCCTAGCCATCAAACGTGATCAAGAATTGATATGTGTTGGCTCTCTACAAACTTGGTTAAAGATTTAGTTGAGACTGAAATTCAAAGAAGAGTCATATCAGATCATAGTCCTGTAATGATAAAAGTTCAAAGGTACTTGACTGAGAAGATCATGGAAGTTAAATACCTCAATTCTGAAAGATAAAGACTTTCTCAAGGAATCTAAGGTTGAAATGGAATCCTTCAAACTGAACATAACACAAGATATAAAGGTGCAAGTAGTTTGGGATGCTGCTAAAGCATACTTCAGGGGCCTTGCAATTAGATATAATGCCAAGAAAAAGAAAGAAAGAAAGAAAGAAAGAAAGAAAGAAAGAAAGAAAGAAAGAAAGAAAGAAAGAAAGAAAGAAAGAAAGAAAGAAAGAAAGAAAGAAAGCTGAAAACTTTTAAAAATTAATGTTACAAGCTGGAGAAGCTGCAAAGAATTTAAAAACACAACCAACAAGACAGGAGTTCCAAAATAAGGTTAAAGAAACACAACCCAATTGAACTTGTTACTCATAGAGGAGACGGAGATAAAATTGAGATATGCCAGACAAAATTTCTTTGAGCATGCCAATAAGCCTGGAAGGTGGCTGGCCTATAGGATGAGAAAAGAGAACGCCAAAAGAATAATATTGGTCTTGAAAGATGAGAACAATAAAGAGAAAATGCAAAAACAGGAGATTTGTCAAATTGTGGAACAATTCTATAAAAAGTTACATGAAGACAAACAAGTACACAAGACAGATTTAGAAGATTATATTAACCAAAACAATGTTAACAAATTTACAGAAGAACAAGAAAAAAATTTAAATGAACCAATAACAATAAGGGAACTTGGAGATGTAATGGCATCTCAAAAGAATGGTAAAGCCCCGGGTCCAGATGGACTGCCTGCCAAATTTTACAAAGCTTATGAGGAGTCTCTACTGTTACCATTTAAAAATCTGTTTGAAAAGATTCAAGATGAAGGCCAAATACCAGCTTATTGGCAAGAAGCTACAATATCCTTAATTCCAAAAGAAGGTGTGGACTTGAAAGATATAAAAAACAATCATCCAATTTCTCTTTTAAATGTGGATTATAAAATTTTTGCTGCAATATTGGCACAACATTTGAAGAAAGTTTTACACTCTACAATACATCAAGACCAAGTTGGATTTCTTCCTAGAAGATACTTGAAAGATAATGTTAGAATAGTTTGTAATATCTTGGAATATTATGACACTCATCCAGAGAAACAACTGGCACTAATTTGCCTGGATGCTGAGAAGGCCTTCGATAATGTTCTTTGGCAATTTATGTTACAGCAATTGAAAGGTATGGAATGTGGGGAAAAAAATTTGAGAGCAGTAGAATCAATATACTCTCTCCAAAGAGCAAGGGTGATGGTGAATGGTGAACTAACAGAAGCAATTAATATCCAAAAAGGTACAAGACAAGGCTGTCCACTGTCACCACTTCTTTTTATTTTATCTCTAGAGATATTGAATAACCAGATAAGAGAAGACACAAGTATCAAGGGAGCGGTGATAAAAGGTGAACAATATAAATTGAGAGCTTTCACAGATGATCTAGTTTTTATATTAGAGCAACCTATAGATTCAATAGACTGTCTTATAAACAAGAGCACTCAATTTGGTTACTGGGCTGGACTGAAGATCAATTACCATAAAACAAAATTCTTGACAAAGAATATGACGATGGAACAAATTCAATCTCTTCAACAAAAATCAGGGGTTTTGTATGAGAAAATAATCAAATATTTAGGTGTGCTTATCTCAAATAAGTGCAGCAGTTTAAAAATGGACAATTATGATAAACTACTTAAAGAAATTAAAAAAGATTTGGAAAAATGGCATGATTTGAATTTATCCCTTATGGGAAGAATAGCCTCAATAAAGATGAATATCCTCCCAAGGTTATTATTTTTATTTCAAACTATTCCAGTATTTTTAAATAGTGAGTTCTTTCGAGAATTGAACAAGATGGTTTCTAAGTATATTTGGCAAGGGAAAAAACCAAGAATCAAACTAAAGATATTGCAAGTCTCTAAATTGAGAGCAGGTATGGGCCTTCCAGACTGGCAGTTGTATTACAAAGCTTCTGTGCTCTTGTGGGTAAGAGATTGGATATTACTGAATGATAAGAGACAACTGCTGTTAGAGGGACATGATCTCACTCTGGGCTGGCATGCATATCTATGGTATTAAACACTTCTCATTTTAAAAACCATTGGTTTCAGAAATCTTTGTACTATACATGGTCATGGCTAAAAACGAGAATTTATCAAAAAATTCCATGATGGGTATCTCCAGTGGAAGCGTTTACTCATCCAAATCTTTTAAAACCTAACCAGAGTTATAGATGTGATGACTTGTTGGGAAAAGACAATCATTTGAAAACCAGAGAGGAGTTGGAAAATATGGACAATGAGATGCAAGTTGAATCTAGACAAGATGATAGGCTTTAACACAGAACAATACCCATTTGATAAATTTTTCCTAGGCCCTCAAGAAAAGCTAATCTCTAAATTATATGCATACCTACTACAGATGAAGATGCAAGATGAAGTTGTAAAAGATTGTATGCTTCAATGGGCGAAAAATTTGGGTCATAGTATTGCATTAGAAGAATAGGAGAGATTGTGGAAGTTCAATATTAAATTAACCAGAACAATAACTTTTAAAGAAAATCTGTATAAGATGTTTTATAGATGGTACATGACTCCACAGAAATTGTGTAAGATGTATTCTAATATGTCTAACAAATGCTGGAAATGTGCTAAACAGGTGGGTTCTTTCTACCATATGTGGTGGACATGTGAGATGGTGAAGGACTATTGGAAAATGGCTCATGAATTACTACAGAAGATTATGAAGACACAGATTCAATTCAAACCAGAACTATTTTTATTGAATATATTTCCTGAGGACTATTCCAAAGAAATGAGACATTTGTTGGCACATTGCAATACAGCAGCCAGGATTCTCTTGGCACAGAGATGGAAATCGCAGGAAACCTCCACAAGAATGGACTTGGTGGGGAAAATTCTGGAAACAGCAGAGCTGGACTTTTTATCCCAGCTGATGGCTAGGAAAACTAAGGAAGAAACAAGAAAATATTGGTTGAAATTCTGTGCCTGGTTAGATACTCAAGACTCTTAAGATTCTCTGGTGTGAACTTATATCTCCCTTTTCCTGTATTCTGTATTATAGGATTGCTTTTACTGGAAATGTCAAATTCAATAGTTATTTTTAAAAAGATTTATAACACTAAATATTAAAATGTTGATGTTGCACAGTTTAGAGACAACAATATGTGACAATCTATGTATTTTAAGAAAGTATTGCAGATGTAGATTTGTATTATTTGAAAATACTTTCTATGCAGATTAAGACTGATTTGAAATCTTTATTTCTTTTTCCTTCTTATTCCCCATTTCCAACTTTTTGAAACTAATAAAACTTTTAAACTACAAAGTTTTGCGAAGGAAAAAAAAAGAACTGGATCACTTCCCAACATCAGTATATCTGATTTTGAAGCTGGTCCCATGAGGATTGATAAAGCCAGTGAATGGAGTCCAGGTTCAAAGAAGAGACATTTTCCTAAAACTGGAGGGGAACCTCAGGTTTGCAAAAATGCCACCAGTAAAGGGGGAGTTTAAGCCCTCCAATATATATATGTCTGTTCATGCATGTCTGTAGGATTGTGGAGGCTGCAATGTGGCTCCAGTATTTTTCTCACATGAGCCAGAGACCATAAAGAGCTCATTTTCTGTGATTCACAGGGAAACCTGAAAGCAATGCTGGAAGGGGACAGAGCCAAGCTCTATCTTAAAATGGTCAGGAAAAACTCTGTATCCCACTTATTTTTTTCAGTCTTTTAAAGTGCTTTTTTCCTCTCTCACCTGAGCTGGGCAGCAAGGCTCAGGTAGGGAAGTAGGAAGGAGATGAGAAGGGTTGCTTGCCAGGCTGGCAAGATAAAGGGAAAAGAGCAGACGGAGGGGCAGCAACAACAGAAAGCAGCACAGAGACTGGGTGGGTGGACATCATTCCCTTCTGAGTCACACTGCTCAGTGCTGTTGCCACAGAAGGGGACACCTTTTGCCAGTCCTGTGCCAAAGCAGCTTTAGTGCTTTAGTAGTGCTTAGTGAGCAAACAGTTCTGGTTCAGTTCTTGGCATTTCCACAGTCAGCAGGATCTCAAGCAGCAAAGCTGGGAATGGGCTCTGCCAAAGAGCCTGGAGGGTCCCTGGCATTTAGAGCAAGCAGCGATGGACTAGATGGAGCAAGTAACAGTCTGACTCTGTATCATATGTTCACATACTGAAATTCTGGGAGCCCCTCAAAAGAGCAGTTGGTTCTGTGCATTTAATCTGAAATGTGTCTGTGCCTTTTGCATGGGCATGTGTGATTGCTTCTGTAAACAATCCAGCATTCACTGGTGCTAGGATGGTCTCGGCATTGTGTGGGGATACATACGTTCGACCACCAGCAAGCTCCAGCCACATGCGGCTGTCAAATAGCAATCAGATGGCAATGATTTTCTGTCACTAAGAACATGTTCTGGATTTGAACCAGTGACCTAGAGCTGAAGGGCTTTGTATCCCATTACCAATTTTCCCAGCCAGTCAGTCACCACCCCTGCTCCTCACCCCCACCCCCATATCTTAAAAGCAATTTTAAAGGAGTTTCATTTTTTTAAAGTGTGTATTAGTTGATTATTGAATTAGTGGTTTTAGTTGCTGCCTATTTGAAAATTAAGTATTTTGAAGGGATCTGTTCCCACAATTGTTCATGGGAGCTATTGTTGTAATTTCATATATTTATCTCTTTGAGCCTGTGTTCAAGAATAAATCTGCTACATAACGCTTAGTAAGACCAGGAAACCATATATTTCATCGATACAAAATTTCATAGGCAAAATTTCTGAAATCCCACACAAAAAGTTTTCCTGTAATTGCAATTAACAAAAAAGGTGTTCTTCAGACAGAACTTCTCCAAAGACTTTGCTACATTCTTGCCGGTGCACACCTTTACATTGTGATCAACTGTCTTGTTGCTATTGTTTTACTTTCATGTTAAAACCGCAGGGCTGTAACCTATCAGGTAACTAGGATAGATAGCATCATGATAAACTGATAACT
The DNA here is from genome assembly GCF_032191835.1 of Heteronotia binoei. NCBI lineage: Eukaryota > Metazoa > Chordata > Lepidosauria > Squamata > Gekkonidae > Heteronotia > Heteronotia binoei. Next base: position 46,925,253 of record NC_083228.1, on the reverse strand, counting down.
GAATTCGGTAACCTTTTTATGACATGCAAAGGAAACCTTTATGTGTGCAGAAAGGAGCCAGAAGATTTTAGTACTCCAGAAACATTATCAGTGTCTTTGCTGGCTGCCTCTGAGCCTCTTCTAGCACTTGTGTATTTTGTAAAATAATAAGTATGTGCCTAGTACCCTCAGTGTAAATATCAAGTTTAAACATAACCTGTACATTTTGAGAATCCAGTGCAAATTATGCAAATGTAGATGCTAATTGGGTGCAGCTCTCGCACTCCTGGCAAGCTGCCAGTGTGACCCTTGAGGGCGGCCCAATAGTAGTGTATGGCCATTCTAGAGGTTGCTTTATTGAGACATTTCTGCTTGTTTAGTGAGAAGAGCAAACAGCAGTAACATATTTGGAAAGCTTGGGACTCCAGAATTAATGCAGAACTCATCTAACCTTCTATAAATTGCCAGAGAAGGCATAGAAGTGTGCATCCAGTCCTAATTGTTCACTCAATCGACTTTGGCGGAAGGCATTAAAGTTCCAGCTTTCTAAATATGCAGCATGAGACTGAAACTAACATGAGTATATGCACATGCAAATATAGATGGATCTTGCTAAGTACATAGCCTATAAAATATGTAGTATAAGATCACTCATTTATTTAGAGGTGCTTTTTACTTTGGATGAGAAATGACACAAATCTAAATATTACAATGCGAAGTAATGTGTAATTGTTTGTACATTATGGCCTCAACAGTTTACTTTTGATATGAAGGATAGCAGCTGCACTTCAATTTTAAGCAAATTAATTCCAGATGCAAAAGTTGTGTTGTTTGTCCAAAGTAATGTGGTGTAGGTAAAATGAATGCCATTGTTTTTATAATAGGATCGTGATGCCATCTGATCCTGAGAACCAACAATTGTTGAACCAACACCCCGCCCCCCAAACTCCCCCCCCCCCCCAGAAATGATGAAGACTAAATCCAGACAGGAACTTCTAAAGCAAAATTACTTTGTTTTAAACTTCTATGAACAGAAGCCTATGAGGTTACATTATGAATGATGCTAAATTATGTCATCTGTTTGCAATGCCAAAAAAGCTCAAGGCAAATATTATCCACACAAGAGGGGTTTTTTCCCCTGCCACACAGTAATATTGGAGGCCAGGCAGTGAGGATCTGCACTGTCTCTCTTACTTGTACTTAATCAGGGCATCACTTGGGGAATGAGTACTGAAACCTGTGTTTTAGTTGCAAGAACAAAAACAAAGGTCAACAGTTTTGAGACTATATCTAAAGGGAAGTGAAGCTGTCATGAGGCCCATGCCCTTTAAAAGTCATGAAGTGTTGGGAAAGAGTAGTTTCTGCTGTTACCATCAGGCAAAAGATTTTTGGGTGAATGGAGGCCAATAAAGGGAACTTTGGCTTATACTGAGCCACATTCTGCAGCTATTCAGAAGAGCCAGGACCTACTGAGAAGAACAAGAGCTAGTTTATAAGTAAGGGATCCCAGCAAATTGTGCAGATGAGTGCGTGAGAAATTTTGTGGACCCAGAATCCTAGGTGGAAAAATTGTCCAACATAGCCCACAGCTGACCAGGAAATGTTTTATTCTTGCTCTGCTCGATTTGGTTTTGTGTCCCTCTAAGGAATGCGATGGAACAGAGACCCAGTTCCATACTCTGGAGGCAAATACAAGAGGACATTCAGCTCAGCTTCACCTCCATTTTGTCTCAATGCAATTCAGCGAGTCTTCCTAATCCTGTCAAGGAGGTGGGAACTAAGGGTGTGCATTCGGTTCAGCTGAACTGAATAAACCCCCGTATGCCCCCGTATGCATCCAACTTAAAGGCACTATACGGGAGCCGTATAGGCTCCCCCAAATACCTCCGAATCAATATTCGGAAGTATTCGGAATGCAATAGAAAAGGCAGGAGAGGAGTTTCTGCAGCTTCAGGGAAGCTGCTTGCCTCCTTTCCCGCCTTTGGAAGCCTTTTCCCGCCTCTCCCATAGCCTCCCTGGGATCAAGGAGGGAGGGAGAGAGGAGTCCTAGCAGCCAATGTAAAGTATGCATTTGCAAAATGTATTGCATTTTGCAAATGCATGCATCTTTGCACTGCAGGGCTATTGTATTGCTAATGGCTGGGCTAATCCCAGCCATCAGCAACATCGTTGTTCTTTTGTTTACTTGGGTATCCAAGTAAACACTGTTCTCTAGCCAATCACAGATTAGTGGTATTTTTTGAAACTGCTCTGTGTAGGGCCAGAGAACATTTTTAAGGAGTCTGCCTGCCTGGCTGGACTCTATTGTTGCTGGTGGACTGCTGTTGTGCTGTGACTGAGAGACTGTGCTGCGCTGGCCCCTTGACTTCAGCTGCTGCTGCTCTCTGTCTCAGCCTTGCCTGACCTGCCTGGACTGAAGAAGACATCCAAAGGTAAGTCTTGGGGTTGTTCTTGTTTTTATTATACTTAGGATATAAGTAAAAGGTCCTTTTAAAATTCTTTAAAGTCCCTTTACTTACCTAGATTTGGGTGGGTAGCTTATTTGGGGTTAGGGGATTCTTTTGGGGTGGGGGCCTGGGGTGGGGGAAGGAGGGGGGTTGCCTACTATAGCTTACTTTAGTAAGAGGACTTTTAAAAGTGCTGTGTCCTTTTACTTCCCCTGATTTCTGTAAGTGGCTAAGATTAGGGGTGTGCAAAAAAAAATAAAGAATTACACGGATTTGGAAATACACGGGGCCAAAAAGATACGGAATACCATGTATTTCCTATTACTGTACTCGAAATAGGCGCATATATTGTAGATGCATGGCTATTTCCGAATATACGGCCCCATTATACCCTATGGCTATTGAAATCAATGGCAAAATAGGGTATATTGGAAGCCACCTGGAGGGGAAGGGGTTTGAGGGAGAGCCCCCAAATTTGCAGGGGACCTTCAAGGGACTCTGCCCACAAACCCTCCAAGTCCCAAAAAGATTGGGCCAGGGTGCCCCTATACCACCATTATACCCTATGGGCCATTGAACTCAATGGCAACATAGGGCATAATTAGAGACTACTGGAGGGGCAGGGGGTTTGAGGGATAGCCCCAAAAACAGCAAGGAACCCACAGGGAACTCTCCCCTATAAAACCCCCAAGTCCCAAAAAGATTGGGCCAGGGGATCCCTGTCTTTGGGCTCCCCAAAAGGCCCATTGCCACCAATGATGGTGAAAGCCCAATTAGCCACTATAATTGCTGTGGGCCAGAGAGGGGTTTGAGGGAGAGGCCCCAAAACTGCAGGGCAGCTTCAGGAGACTCTTGAAAACTTAACTTTTATCACAAAAAAGCTCCAGGCAAACCACACAACGCCCCCTCAAGAAACAGAGCAGCAAGGCCAAGGAAAAACAGGAAGCACGCAACAACGGAACAAACCCAACCCAGAAATATTAAAGGTTTAAAAACTTAACTTTAACTTAAAAACTGGAATTTAACAAATGCAACTTGACCAAACCCCACCACCACCACCACCACCCATCAACCTTCACCCTAACCTCAAGAAATCCTAGCTAGGGGTGTGCATTCGGTTCACCTGAACCGCATAAAGCACCGAATCACCCCTGATTCGGTAGTATACGGCACCGTATACTACCGATCCCATTTTCAGGCCATTAAATGGGAGCCATATATGGCTCCCCGTATACTTCCGTATAAATATTCGGATGTATACAGAAGTCAATGGAAAAGGCGGGAAAGGGGCTTCTGCAGCCTCAGGGGAGCTGCTTGCTTCCTTTCCCGCCTTTGGAAGCCTTTTCCCACCTCTCCCATAGCCTCCCTGGGATCAGGGAGGGAGGGGGAGGGGGATAGGAGCCCCAGCAGCCAATTCAAAACATGCATTTGCAATGTACATTGCAAATGCATGCTTTGCAGAGCTGTTGAGTAGCTGATGGCTGGGCTAATCCCTCAGCCATCAGCAACGTTGTTGTTCTTTTGTTCTTTTGTTTACTTGGGTATCCAAGTAAACAGTATTCTCTGGCCAATCAGAGCAGTACTATTTTTTGAAACTGCTCTGTGGGTCAGAGAACCTTCTTAAGGAGTCTGCCTGGCTGGACTCCTCCATTGCTGTTGTGTTGGTGTGAGAGAGAGATTGTGCTGTGCTGGCCCTTGGCCTCAGCTGCGGCTGCTCTCTCTCAGCCTTGCCTGACCTGACAGACAGTGCCTGGAGAAGAGAAGACGTCTAAAGTTAAGACAGTCTTGGGGTTCTTGTTTTTATTTTAGTTCATAAAAGGACTTTTTAAGACTTAGAGTCCCTTTACTTATCCAGATTTGGGTGGGTGAGTAGTACTGGGTAGCTTATTTGGGGTTAGGGGGTTCTGCTGGGGGTGGGGGCCTGGGGTGGGGCGGGGGGTTGCCAATTTGCCCATATCTTACTTTAGTGAGAGGACTTTTAAAAGTGCAGTGCCCTTTTACTTTTCTTGATTTGGATGGCTTGGATTTCTTGGGGTTAGGGTGAAGGGTTTTTTGGGGGGGAGGGGTTGGTAAAGTTCCTGTATTGTTAAAAGTTAAGTTTTTTACTGTTTTAAAAGGCTTCTGTGTTTGATTTGTTGCTGCTGTCTGTGTTGTGTTGCTGTTGTTCCTTTTCTCTTCTGTTTCTGGTTCTTGGGGGGGGGCTGTTTGGCCTCATTTTCATTGTTTAAAAGGCCACTTTTTAACAGCTGAATTTGTTGGCCTTCTGTTTGGATCTATTGTTGCAGGTTTTGCATCCTCCTGTTCTGGGTTTTTTTTTTGGGGGGGGGGGGTGTTGACTGATTTGGTCTAAGGTTTCTTATTGGTGAAAAGGCCACTTTTTTAACAGTTGAGTTTCTTGGCCTTCTCCTGTTGTCCCTTTTCCTGGTTCTGGGTTTGAGGGGGGGGGGGTGGTTGTTGACTGATTTGGCCTGAGCTTTCTTATTGGTTAAAAGGCCACTTTTTAACAGTTGAGTTTCTTGGCCTTCTCCCGTTGTCCCTTTTCCTGGTTCTGGGTTTGGGGGGGGCGTATTGTTGACTGATTGGGCCTGAGGTTTCTTATTGGTGAAAAGGGGGGTTCAACTAGGCTAGATAGGGGTGATTTTAAAAGATTTTAGGTTTATCATAAAAGGCAGCATGACTACTAGGCCACATCAGGCTTCCTTTTAAAGACACTAGGGTTGCAGTGCATCTTGCTTTCAGCCACTGAAAGCTGGTGCATCCTTAGATTTCCATAGGGTAAACCACAGCTTCTCTCAAGTTAGGGGACACCTGATTTCTAGTTTGCAAGGAAATCCAGTTTGTCCCAGGATCTAGTTAGGAGAAATTTCACTAGGAGGATATATCAAGGATTGCCTTCATCTCAAGGTAGCCTTTTAAAAACTGTAGCCGGATAGAGGCAGGATCACCTAGTCTCCTAAACTTTAACAGATCACTACTACCCCAACCCAAAGAAGGACAAATTAGGGACCAAAGAAAAAAACAAACAAGTTTTGGTGGGAGGGTTTTTAAAAAGAAGTCAGGGTACCTGTTGGTTCAGGGTACAGTGCAGTGAGTTAGGTTTGTAAAAAAAAACAACACTCTCAGTTCAGGTTGTGTGAGACTGTCCAGGGTGACATGAGTGACAGGCAGCAGAAGAGGAGCCCTGGGGGCAAGGCCAAGGAGAAGACTAGAGGGGTGGAATGGAGGGGGAGGACCCAGGTCTCCCCCCCCACCTGTGCGTAGGGCCACTCCACAGCCACCTACCAGCACTCCGACCTCTGGCCAGAGTGTGATGAAGAAGAAGGCCCACCTTGGACCCTTCATCGAGGCTGCTGGTGGGGCGCCCCCAGCAGAGGTGCCATTAGGTGCTGGCACTGAGCAGGGGTCTGCTGTTCGGGCAGTCTCTCCTCCAGCTGATGTCGCTCGGCCTCAGCAGCCGGAGGAGGGGCAGCAAGAACAGCCCTCCTTGGAGATGAGCTTTGGGGACAGTTTTCTGTCCAAAACAATCAACCCAAGGAGGGTGCAGAGTGTCATGCAGGAGCTGGAGGAGAAGCTGGTTGAGGAGGACCAGCCCCCTTCTTCGGTTCCTTCAGGCACCAGCAGTCCTTCAGGGGATGGCCAGGAGGGGAGGCCGCATGGGGTGGTGGGGGAAGAGATGGAGACACATGAGGTGCCTCCATCTCCGCCTACTTCCCCCCGGTGGCCAGCCCCTCCTGCCACCCCGACTTATGGATGATCCACACTATGCGCAGTGCCAGCTGTGCAGGGCTTGGATCAGTCGTGGGTGGGACCCTGCCCACCTGGCTCCAGGGGGGATGTGGAAGCACCACCAGGTGGTGCTTCTTAATGGAGAGAAGCAGGCTGGTGCTGTGGTGCCCAAATGGCCAACATCACCCTGCCAGGAGGTCAGTCCCATTGCGACTACCTCCGGAGCTCTCCAGGAGTGTTCCGTGGGAGTACTGGAACACCAGCCATCTCTGCCTGAGATGTTTGGTAGGGGTGGCACCAGAGTGCCAAGAGGGGAAATAAGGTATGGCAGGAAGGTGATCGCCTGGAACCTTGCCAGGTCGGTTGCCCATGGGCTTACATTTTCAGTAGTCAAGAATCCTGGGGTGCTAGGGTTGCTCGAGTACCTGGCACCCTGGTACAAAATTCCTGCTAGAACCACCCTTAGCAGGACCATTGTGCCAGCTGTTTTCAGGGCGACCAGATCTGTGGTGAAAAAGCATTTGTCCTCTGCAGCTGGGGGGACTGTTCACTTCACCTCAGATATCTGGAGCTTCCCACATGCGTTCGGGGGGTATCTCTCCCTGACTGCACATTGGTGGCAACCCAGTGAGGTGCAGGGTGGGGGGGCAGTAGCGACAGGTAGGGTCAGGGCCGCTAGGCCGGCTATCGCTGGGCCTTGCTGCACGCTGAAGCAGTCGATGCACCGCACACAGAGGACACTCTCAAAGCCATCCTCTCACGGCAGTTAGAGGGCTGGGTAGGCAGCGGGGACGTCGCCAAGGGCTTCATGGTGACTGATGGTGGCTCCAACATCAAGGCGGCTGTCCAGTGTCAGGGCCTAAAATGCCTTCCTTGCATGGCCCACCTTCTCCACCTCATGGTTAAGGATACATTGGGCCAGATGAAAAGCCAGGATCGTCAGTATCCAGCCGCGACCCATGAGTACTGACTTCTGCTCCAGAAGTGTCAGCACATCACATTTTCACGCAGCAATACGGACTCGTATCCGCTGCATGAGAAACAAACACTGACAGGCGTGCCAGGGCACCACGTGATCGGTGACGTCAGCACACGCTGGAATTCCACCTGTGCCATGCTGGAGCGCATACTGGAGCAGAGAGCAGCCCTGGATGCCTTTGTCTCTGAGATGAGGGTCTTTCGGTATGAGAACCGTCTCACCCAAGAGGATTGGGTGGTCATTTCTCAAACTGTGGAGGTTCTTGGGCCCTTCAAGACCCACACAGAAATGCTCTCGTTTGACACGGCAAGCATCGCACTGGTCGTCCCCATGATCCACATGGCTCGTGAGGACTTGGCCTCGTTTCTAGTGGCAGCTCAAGGCCGTGCAGACGTTCTTCCAGTGGTGTGCGCTCTGGTTGTTAGGCTGCAGGAAGGGCTTGAGGTCCACTTTCAGACTTTCACCCAGGATAAGGTCTACATGATGGCGACCATTTTAGACCTGCGCCTTAAGGGCACGATCGCCGAGTGGACCAACGAGCTCGATCACTGGCGAGACGAGCTCTCCCAGAAGGCCGAGTGCTGCAGAGTTAGGGCGGGCCCAGTGCCAGTAGCTGAGGAGGAGGGGGGTGGAAGCAGTTCATCTGCCACTTTCACTGCTGTTCATCCCCAACCTCCCCAGCTAGGCAGTGTTTTCCACCAGACTCATATAAAGAAGAGTGCCGAGATGACACTCATTTGGCAGCTTGTTGGCCCCTCTGGGAGCAGTACGCCCCTGAGAGCAGAGACAGGTGATGCAATGGTGAGGGACTATCTTTCGGAGCCCAACAAGTTGTAGGAAACATCTCCTTTGAACTACTGGGCCGCGAAGGAGGCGGTCTGGCCGGCCCTCTCCACCGTGGCCCAGGCATTCCTCTCATGCCCAACAACAAGCGTGCAGAGCGAGTGCATCTTTTCACATATGGGCAACATTGTCTGCCCACATCACAATTGCCTGCAACCCTGGACAGTTGAGCAGTTGGTCTTCCTGAGGGTCAACTTACCTCTGTTCGGCTCCCCAAACGTAGACTTTGAGAGTGAATGAAGTGAGCACCTACTTGTGCCTGCATCCTCTCTTGGTCTGTGCTTAGAAGGTGGTTGTAAAACGCTCTCCTGCTAAACATAGACTAGAGTCCAAAGACAGCGCAAAAACTCACAGATTGGCAGTGCACCCCCCCACCCCTCATCCATCCCCAAACCAAAAGTGAATGCTGATTTAAAATCTGCAAAGTGATCCAAATTTCCCCAGTCCCCAGATCCACACACTCCTAATAATACTGAAAGGGCCACTGCAGCCCCCAACTGTAACCGACAGCACCCAGAGGCCCAGCCAGGATAACCCAGTTTTTTTTTTCAGGGGCAGGAGGAAGGAAGAAGGAGGTGCCAGTGATGATGACAGGCAACCAGCAGCCATACCAATGCTGAGGTCCTCTAATGAGACATTGATAGCTGGTGTGTTTCTGCTGAGCTGAGAGAGAAGGAATGGTTGCCTTCCTCTCATACAATCTGAGGCCCTCCCAGTAATATTCCTCATTTGGGGTGCAACTCTGACTTGCCTCCTCATGGTACACTCTGGGTAACGCAATAGAGTCTGGACCAGCCAAGCATCCATCACTCAAGGTAAGTCTAAATGCTTCTTGCTTTGTGTCAGATACAGAATGATGTGGAGCTAGGTGTGGTCCTCCGCTTCTCTTGTTTGAGAGTTGTGTTGTTTGGGGCAGGGCTGGAGAGCTGGCATCTGTAGATGGCGCATTCTGTGGCAGGGAAGCTGGCATCTGGGTGAGAGACCCAGAACCAGCATGCTTGTTGTGCTTGGCCAGCTCTCCCCGCGTTGTTTGGGGCAGGGCTGGAGAGTTGGCATCTGAGTTTGCTGCAGCCAAGTCTGCAGAGCAGATTGTGTTTTGTGTAGCAGTGAAGTTGGCAACTGGGTTTATATTGGTTCCAGGTCAGCAGGGTTCATAGAGTAGATAGATGGATGTAGTGCATTTGGGTCCTACAGAGATTCTCTGATGTGTTAGGTTTGGCTTTGGGTGTGCCAGGAATTGGACCCCCTGGTCCAATTTTTTTTTTGGCCTTGTGGGTTTTGTGTGGGACAGTGCCCTGAAGCTGCACAGTAGTTTGGGGGGCTATCCTCAAAAAACCCTGCTCCTCAGAGCCACTTTCCCCATGATAATTACAGTGGGGGAAGTGGCTCTAATGGTTTTTTTCCCTCACCATTGGGAACAGTGTTCCTTTTGGGGTGCCCACAGATGGGTGCAGTCTTTTTGGGTCAGGGGGGTTGCATGTGGGGGAGTCCCCTGAAGCTGCCCTGCAGTTTTGGGGCCTCTCCCTCAAACCCCCTCTGGCCAGAGCCACTTTTCCCACAGCAATTATAGTGGGGAAAAGGAAAGGTCCCCTGTGCAAGCACCAGTCGTTTCCAACTCTGGGGTGATGTTGCTTTTACAACGTTTTCACGGCAGACTTTTTATGGGGTGGTTTGCCATTGCCTTCCCCAGTCTTTTACAGTTCCCCCCCAGCAAGCTGGATACTCATTTTACCGACCTCGGAAGGATGGAAGGCTGAGTTAACCTTGGGACGGCTACCTGAATCCAGCTTCCGCCAGAATTGAACTCAGGTCATGAACAGAGAGTTCATACCACAGTACTGCAGTACTGCTACTTTACCACTCTGCGCCACGGGGCCGTTTTTCATAGTGGAGGAAGTGGCTAATTGGGCTTTCCCCAGCATTGGTGGCAATGGGCCTTTTGGGGAGCCTAAAGACAGGGATCCCCTGGCCCAATCTTTTTGGGACTTGGAAGTTTTGTAGGGGAGAGTCCCCTGCGGGTTCCCTACAGTTTTGGGGGCTCTCCCTCAAACCCCCTGCCCCCCAACGGCCTCTGATTATGCCCTATGTTGCCATTGAGTTCAATGGCCCATAGGGTATAATGGTGGGATAGGGGCACACTTTTTGGGTGCTCCTGGAATGGGAACACCTGGACCAATCTTTTTGGGACATGGGGAGTTTGTAGAGGAGAGTCCCCTGAAGGTCTCATGGAAATTTGGGGGCTCTCCCTCAAACCCCCTCCCCTTCAGGTGGCTTCCAATATACCCTATTTTGCCATTGATTTCAATGGCCCATAGAGTATAATGGGGCCGTATATTTGGAAATAGCCGTATATCTCCCATATATATGGCTATTCCAAATACTGGTATTCGGAAATATATGGTATTCTGAATATTTTGGCCCTGTATATTTTTGAATACGAATAATTCCGAATTAATTTTTTTTGCACATCCCTAGTGGGAACCATCCAGCAAAGATCAAGCCCTAGCTACCTTATGACTTAGACTGTGATCACACACACTAAATAATGCACTTTCAATCCACCTTCCAACTGGATTTTGCCAGATCACACAGTAAAATCCAGTTGGTAACTGCATTTAAAGTGCATAATTTAGTGTTTATGAACGCAGCCTTAATCTCTGACCACTGAATAACTCTGAACTAACCTCTGTGGGAATGTATTCTACAAATCAATCTAACTACAAATCAATCTAACCTCTCTAAATATGAGCAAGTCATTTGAAAAAGGATCTCACAAGTAAAACATTATTATCCCTTGCTTGGTGTGCACATTGCTCCTTCCCCAAACAGAGATCCATTCACGTAGCAGTTTCTCAACATGATGTTGGGGAAGCCTTACTCAACACTAAAGTAAACCAAGAATCTCCTTTTTTACATAGAACATACTGTGCACCCCTCAGAACTTAGGACTCAGATGAGCATGTGTGATGGACTGTGCTTTAAAAGCTCATAAGTGCTGTATAAACATATAACAGACAGTGAAAGGTTAATGCTTCACAGAGGCAGAGAGCCTTTGAGTGACAAGCTGCTTAAACAGATTTCATTGGATAGTGTTGGTTGAGAAGAAAGAGTTGGGAGCTGACAGCTGAAGAGAATTCAGTTTAGCACTGACTGGGGACTGGGAAGGTTGGCAAGGAGTGAGAGGATCGCTGAAAACACCCATTGGGCCAGAAAGGACAGAACTTCTATTTAGAGAAGTAATTCCCGCCCAGTTGAAAAGAGAGATAGCTCTAAAGAATGGAATGATCCCTGGTTTGTTTCAAGGAATGGTATTTAGGCACTTTGTTGTATCCCTGCCTTCTGAAACACGAAGAGTCAGTTAGACTCAAGAACATATACTAGAGTGTTTAGCAGACACTGAAATCAAAGTTGCTCATCTCAAATATTCTAAGACTGCAATAACACTTTCAATGTTCAGGGCTGTGAGAACTGGCAAAATCCAGTTTGAAAGTGCATTGAAAGTGGATTGAAACTGCATTATTTAGCAAGTGTAATTGCAGCCTAAGACTTTGTGAAAAGCTTAAAACTGATATTTGCTGGAATCATGTTAACTGGAGTTTGTGAAATTACTAAATCACCTCAGAGTTATTATTGATTCACCTCAGATATTTTATCCCTGACCTTTCCCTCTCTATATTGAGTAAAATATTTTGTTATTTTTGAACTTTCAAAAGCCTCTAAAGTGCCATTTTAAGAAGTATAAGTTAAGGAAGTGATCTTGTCTCTTCTCTCAAGTCCCTAGGCTGAACCAACATCAAAATATAATAATGTGACAGGGTGGGGCAGCCATAATCCTTTAAATAAAAAGAAAATAGATAAAGGGGCTGCTCAGCCAGAAAGGAGGAAGGGAAAATCCTGCATGTGAGAGAGGGAAGAGGGCAATTTCACTATAGCATGCAAAAAAAGAGTACATGTTATTTTAAAATGGCAACCCAAGCGCTTTTTATAGAACAGATTAAAAACACCAGTTTTCCTCATTATACTCATGTAAATTGTAAAAAATGTGCCATATCAGTTCTAGTTTCTACATGGTTTAATTGAACATATACTGTGTGTGGCTTTATTATAAAGACATGTTGAAAATCAGCTCTCCAATAAGCCTTTGTGACTAAGGAAAGGCCAGCTCCCTTGGAATTAACCAAATCTATTGCACATATCTATAACATACATGGTATAACTTGCACCTTGCCTTGTTAAACCAGTGGATTACATTGTTAAGCTGAAAATCCTATTGTCCATACCCCTGAAGCCCTCACTGAGGCATAGCTCTCAGAGAAATTGGGGTGAGTGGATTTTCTCTGTTTAAGGTGTTTATGATAGAGCCAGCTAAGGTTTAAATAAGTGTGAAATGATTTTGCAAATCATAACATAAGACCATTTTAATCGATGTGTGAAGAATGATAACACTAGTTCTTTTAAGCACAAAGCAAAGCTTTTATCCAAATTGGGTTTCTGCTGCCTTTTAAAAGCATGTGTGTTGACTGTTTTGTTCACTGCGGGACTGGAGCAGTAACTGTGGGGGTGGAAATCTTCACAGTGAACAGAGGAAGAGAAGCATTTGCTGAGAGGAGGTCGTGACATGTACTCAGCCCAGTCTACTTGACAGAACTACTGTATAATAGCAGGGCACTTACCTCTAATCATAGGCTGTGAAAACTTGACATTTCCATTCAAATTACTCAAGTACCACACTGTTGTCTTGAACGACTTATGTAAGTGAAGCAGTGAACAGTGTTCCTGAAATGGATCTTGCAGCCGTCTTGTTTCAGGTAAAATGATGCAGCTAGAGCCTCTTTGGCATGGTACTTTTTTGTATAAAAAACACTTCTGTGTAGGGGGAAAAACATATGTGCCTAACTTGCTATGCATAAATAGTCAACACATCATATGTTAGCTGCATCTTTGCATGGCAATAAATATGTGGGGGGGGGGAAGCCCTAGGACAATCTTCATGATTGCTCCTGTATGGAGAAATTATATTACCAATTAGTGGGAAACTATATCAAGTTGTACCAAAAACCTGAATGAGGACTCTCGTCTTCTCTTTATCAGCCTGAAGTATGCAAGTCTACATAAATGAGGTAGCTCTTTGTTTCTTTTACAAGAGTTGGCACTTTCAAAATTGACACACAGTTTTCCTGAGGCATTTCCTCTGCCAAAGTACTGTTTAGTTTGAAAAGTGTGAGAAGGAATAATGATAATAAGATGACAGAGTAGAAATTGAGCCTCACTGTTAATGCTTTACAACAGCCTGAAGGCACTTCAGGAATTCTGAGAATGGTGAGTGGGCACCGCCACCACAAAATGGCTGCCAATGGGTACTGGAGCCAACCACAAAATGTTGGGGGTTTCTAATCCAGAGGCAGTTTGTTTCTGAATGGGTGCTCCCTGCAGACAGAAAGATGATGCCTTGTGGGCTCTTCTGAATCACCTCCTGCTTCCAATTTAGTGGGAGAAAACTAGGACAGACTATTTTATTTGGGGAAGAGATACTTTGGAGAAGAAGAAAATGGGTGCCAGGAAATCCATCAGCATGCACCTTAGTGCCTACTGGCACCATGTTGGGTGTGCTCTATTCAACACTGCTCTATTCAGAGGTAAAAAAGTCTAGTCTCATGCCACAATGATGTGCCAGCCAAGCCAAACAGATTTCCCCAAACAAGGTTTTGGAAACAACTCTGAGTTCGGTAGTTCTGCGCCTTTGCTGATTTATGAAGCAGCTGTTTACCTTTTCCTCCATTGTGGGACTGTTTTTACTCCTGTTGTGATTTGTGTAATCTGTATATGTGCTGTTTACTGTGTTGTTAAGTGGAGGGTAGCTTCATGCTCCACAACAAAGATATGCAAGCTGAGAAAGTCCATTCACTATTAGTAGTATAACAAAAACTAATATAAAAGATTAGTTAATAGGCATTACTCTGCCACCTGGCTGGTTTAGAAAGTTCAAGCACCGATTGAAAGATTGGAAAAGGATAATGAAATAATGTAACTATCCTGGAACCTTTCTGGTCACTAGAATAAGTCAGGTACTGCAACAGAAGAAACATTTTCTGGTAAGTCTTTCCTTCAATGGCATTTCTTACCAATCATTGCTGCCTTGGCAAGTTTTTTTTTAAAGCTCACCCTAGTTACTTCACTTGGGTTAGAATTGTTCTGTCACAGACTGTAGAGGTTTTTGTGCTTTGCAAATTACATAGTTATGTATGATAGATGTGTGTTAGCTATTTCTGCTAGTGTAATGATGCTTGTTGACATTTAGTGTGAGGTTTAGGATTAGCTCTAGAATGAGCCTCTTAGTTCAGTACTCAGCTCACAAGTGTGTTAGTAGCACATTATCTGCACATGTTATTTGTGGAGCACACACTGGGTTCTTGCTGATAACTGAGTACTAGCACCAAGGTGCTGGTGTTGACCTTTAAAGCCCTATATAGTTTGGGACCAGCATATCTGAAGAACCACCTACTTCTTACAGATCTACCTAGCCACTGGTCATCTAAGAATATTTGCTTCAGATGCCCTTGCTTTCTGAAATTAGGCATGTGGCAACCCAGGAGAGGGCCTTCCTGATTATGGCACCAAAGCTCTGGAATTGTCCCCAGGGATACTTGTCTGTCCCCTTCTGTTGCCATCTCACTAGCAGGTGAAAGCTTTTTTGTTTTGTCTGGCATTTCTTCAGTGAACCCTCATTTCTGTCATGACCTCTTCTGTCGAGTCTAGTGACTCCAACTCTGAGTCCTCAGAGAAGAGAGTGAGGAGGACCAGGGAGGGCCCAACACAGCAGAGACACCTTTTGCCAGTGTTCCAGTAGAGGCAGAGCCTGTAAAGGAAACCTCACCATTGGCTCCTGAAATAACCACCAGCCCTCCACCGAGCAGGATGCAAATCCAGACCCATCACCCCCAAGAGGACACTCTCACTCTGAAGAAATGGAAGCAGAAGATGACCCAGGTCAAAGTGGCCCAAAGGAGGCAGTGCTCAACTGGCTGTGTACACCCCCTTCCCAGAAGCAGGAAATGAAAACAGTTCTTTTCAGGATCCTGGCCTGAGCACAATGCAGCCAGAGGAGCTCAACAGCTGCCAGCAAGGCAATTGAGTCTGATTACTTCCCAGCCTATTTAGACTGAGGTTGGGAAAGCTGCCTTGCTGGATCAACCAGTCCACTAGGCAAAGCTGTGTGCCAGCTCAAGGCTGCCAGAGATAGGTGAGGACTGAGCCATGAAGCAAAATTCATCATGAATTTTACTCTGCTTGCGGTTCATGAACCAAAGTTTGTGACAGGACTTCCACAAACTTTTAAAGCAATTCATGGATAGAGCAGAAAGCAGGGATTTAAAGACACACTGAGTCCCCTTAAACCTCTGCTTTCTGTACCCCCTGAAAATTGCAAAAACTGCCACTTTAGGGACTGCAGAAGAAAGCCCAAAAAAAGAGCTGAGTGGGAGGAGTGGGAGGAAGCACTCCCAAGCACTATTTTGAGTTGCCTTGTGCAATCTTTTAAAACTTTAATGGGACTGCAGAAGACAGCCTGAAACAGCTGAGCAGTTGGGAGAGCCTTTCCACCACTCAGCTGTTTTTCAGGCTGTCTTCTGCAGTCCCTTTAAAGTTTAAATGGACTGTAGAAGAGAGCCTAAAGCAGCTGATGGGCAGGGAACAGGCTGCTCCACATCACTCAGCTGTTTTCCAGGCTTTCTGCATGCCCCATTTAAAGGGACTGCAGTCCCTTTCAATAGGGTTTGCAGGGCCACAAACCACAAACTGGTTTGGTTGGTAAATGAACCTCCCAGTTTGATTTGTGGTTTGGTTCATGGTTCAGCCAAACAAACACAGTATTCTTCTAACTTCCCTGAATATCCTCCAGTGCCAGCATCTTCTCCCCGCTAGCGAACAGGAATCATATGAAAACTCCCATCCTCTATGTCCCTATAAGGATGCATCTCTAAATTACAATCACTGAAGGATGATTGATCAACAATTCCAACGGAAAGGAAACAGATTACAGCAAGAAATGTGCTTTGAAAACTGGGACACTTTTTCCTGTCTGAAACTTGGCATAAAATATCCCTTGGGTGTGGGGAAACAACCTCTAAAATTTCAGCTGTATGGATAGACATTTTTAAAATTGCAGTTAGAAATGCATTTCCCATTTAAACCAATAGGAAACAAAAAAGCACAAACCAAATGAATAACAACTAAAAGAAATAAATACAGGAATGTTATACACAGGACATTCTGTATATAAAAGTCTGAACTTTGTACACAGAAAATGTAATTTCATTTAATTTTACTTTATTTTAACTGCCATTATAAATGTGGTCAGGTTGTATAAAAACAAAATCTGAAACTAGACCTACCAAATTATCTCTTCTTTGCCAGTCAGACATCCAGTTTAACAAAATAAGGAATTTCCTATCATGGTCTGATGCTCTCTGCTGCAAAATTAACCACCACCACCACCACTTCAGCATAATTAATGGCTCATTATATTGGTCTTAAGTTTTGCTAGAAGGAACTTCTCTTCCCTGCCTAGATGGGTATAATCTCTTCCATGCTCTTATCATTCACAGGTGCTTAGCCATTCCTTGTGGTTAGCTTTCTAGCTCTCTTGATTTGTACTCTCATTTGCTAAAAAGACAAGTTTACCAGATAATTCAAATGTATGATTTCATTCAATACTCATAAAGCAATTCAGCTTGGTTCCCTGAGTAATTAGTTGACGTAGCTCAGAGTAATATTATTGCTAGGAATGTCTGAGTCTCTAAAGGGAGGCAGCCAACATGGCTGAACCTTTAGCTCTTACCCAGTTTTGAGAAAAACGTGGCTTAGGTTATGATCCAAGAACACAAAACTCTGTTGAACCCTGTTTAGGGATACATCTGGAATGAGGCAGTGCAGAATTGTTTCTCTTCTCTACTTTTATTGGGGTTTTCAATTTTAAACATTTTCTTTTAGAAAGGAGCAAGCAGGGGACATGTAAAGAGTTGCAGAGAGCACCTGACTTTTCCCACACTATATGCTGTTTTCCTCCTCCTAATAAGCACCATACTCTCACTTTTGCCCACTTCCTTTCTCTTTCCTGTCCACCCACCAACTTTTTATATGCCCCCAATCTTCAGCTATATTTATTATTTATTTACCTCATTTACCCAAAGCATAGTGTGTCATTCTCCTCTCCTCCATTCTGTCTTAACAAGGACCCTGTCAGGTAAATGTCCACCATTATCCAGTGAGTTTACATGGCACAGCAGGGATTCTGAATCTGGGCTTCTTAGATCTTAGTCTGAAAATCTAACCACTACATAGATCGTCCCGGTTGCCCGGGAAAGTCCCGATTCTGGCCGCAAGTTCCCGCCTCCCGGGCTGGCTATACCGGGACCATTAGAGATCCCGGTTTAGCCAGCCAGAGAGCCGGCGGGCCACGCGCGCGGGCGGGGAAGGCGGCGAGTGAGGGAGGGAGCGTCCCTGCGCGTGCGCGTGGCGATTGGCGGCAGTGTGGTGGGCTCTGCGCATGCGCGGGGACGCTCCCTCCCTCACTCGCCGCCTTCCCCGGCTGCGCGCGCGGCCCGGCGGCGGCGGCGGAGGCCGGGGAGGCGGCGAAGAGGCCGTTGCTGGAGGCCCGCGCGTGCGGCCCGGCGGCGGTGGCGGAGGCCGGGGAGGCGGCGGAGAGGCCGGCGCTGGTCGCTGGAGGACCGTGCGCGCGGCCCGGCAGCGGTGGCGGAGGCGGAGGCCAGGGAGGCGGCAGAGACGCCGTCGCTGGAGGCCCACGGGGGGAGGCGGCGGCGGCAGTGGCCGGAGCGGGAGGCAGGCCTGCGGCGGCGTGGCGGGAGGCCCCGGGTCGGTGGGCTCGGCCGCCTCCTCCTCAGCCGCCGCCAGCCCCGCCAGCAGCGCCGCCAGCAGCACCAGCCGCCGCCGCGCCTCCTGGCCAGCCCGCCCGCTCGGAGGGGAGGCCGCCACCCGCCCTGGAAGAAGGTAAGCAGGCAGGCAGGGAGGGAGGAGGCCGAAAGCGGGGGGGGCGGCTGGTGGGAGGGGACGGCCTTCCTTCCTTCCTTCCCTCCCTCCCTCCTCCCTCCCTCCCTCCTCCATCCCTCCCTCCCTCCTTCCTTCCTTTCTTCCTTTCTTCCTTCCCTCCTTCCCTCCCTCCTCCCTTCTCTCCCTCCCTCCTTCCTCCCTCCCTCCCTCCTTCCTTCCTTTCTTCCTTCATCCCTCCTTCCTTCCCTCCCTCCCTCCCTCCTTCCTTCCCTCCCTCCCTCCCTCCTTCCTTCCTTCCTTCCTTCCTTCCCTCCCTCCCTCCTCCCTCCCTCCTTCCTTCCTTCCTTCCTTCCCTCCTTCCCTCCCTCCCTCCCTCCTCCCTTCCCTCCCTCCTTCCTTCCTCCCTCCCTCCCTCCTTCCTTCCTTTCTTCCTCCCTCCCTCCTTCCTTCCTTCCTTCCTTCCTTCCTTCCCTCCCTCCCTCCCTCCCTCCTTCCTTCCTTTCTTCCTTCATCCCTCCTTCCTTCCCTCCCTCCCTCCCTCCTTCCTTCCCTCCCTCCCTCCCTCCCTCCTTCCTTCCTTCCTTCCTTCCTTCCTTCCTTCCTTCCTTCCTTCCTTCCTTCCTTCCTTCCTTCCTTCCTTCCTTCCGTGGCTCTCAAATATCCGAGCTTTATTTTGTGTTGCTCTTTTGTTAAGCAACTCTGGCCACCCCTGGAGTAGACAATACTGACTTTGGTGGACCCAAGCACTGATTCAGTGTAAGGGAGCTTTGTGTTTGTGTCTTCTGGTGCAATTTTGTTCTCAAATCCTGTATTTACTTCATCAGTATATGGGATAAGGCACTTTCTCAACTGTGCTGCATAATGCAGCCTATTTATTTTGTCCTGTTTGCTCTGTTGGCTCTATCTGCGCCACCTTCATCACTTTCGGGGTGTGGATCCCCCAGTGGGGTGGTCTCCCGACTCCCTCCGCCGGCTGTTTCTGATAGCCCTGTGCCCCCTCTTTCATTTGATATGTGTCCCGTGCGGGTGCCACCCTCCTGCCGAGAGCTGCCGCAAAATGAGCCCCCTTGAGGCTTATGGCGGCAGGGCTTGGGGGAAGCAAGCTAGACTGCTGTTCTTTTGAGGGGTTATAGAGTGTTTCGAGCCCGTCCCTGTGGCATCGGTACCATCATTGTGGGACCCAGCGGCCCACTGAAGCAGCCTATCGGTCACTTCTGGGTTCCTGTCCTGCATCTCGACCTGTGTTATTAGTGACAGGCTGCTTCGGCGGGCCGCTGCGCCGGCCCCCTGGGTCCCACAACGATGGGACCGATGCCACAGGGACGGGCTCGACACGTATCAAATGAAAGAGGGGGCGCAGGGCTATCAGAAACAGCCGGCGGAGAGAGTCGGGAGACCACCCCACTGGGGGATCCCCACCCCGAAAGTGATGAAGGTGGCGCAGATAGAGCCAACAGAGCAAACAGGACAAAATAAATAGGCTGCATTATGCAGCACAGTCTCACCGGAATCTCACTGGAATCTGACTGGCTTCTCAGCGTGGAACCCGTTCTCTCTAGTCTTCTCACTTTGAAAAAAGTAAAAAAAGAGTTTTATTTAACTTTATTTCCCCCTTTCCCTCTCTATAAATAATCTTGGTGTTTCCGGCGGTGATATTTGGGGGATTTTTGGGGACGTCACAGGAAGTGCTGTGAAGTCACTTCCTGTTTCCGACAGTGGCATTTGGGGGAAATGATGTCATTTGGGGGAAATGATGTCACAGGAAGTGATGTCACTTCCTGCTTCCGGCAGGTGGCGCGGGGGAAATGATGCCACAGGAAGTGATGTCACTTCCTGCTTCCGGCAGGTGGCACGGGGGAAATGATGTCACGGGAAGTGATGTCACTTCCTGTTTCTGGCGCGCACACACATTCCTTCCCCCCTCAAGGTGTCCCTGGCTGGCCTGCAGATATTATGGCCACCCTACCACTATAGCACACTGGGTTTCATGGGCGCTGTTGAATACTACCAAGCATCAATGCCTGGATAACTCATGCAATGCACATGGTAACAAAAAAACTGGTGATTGCCACTGATCCTGGCCCTGATAGGTTCTTCAAAACCCAAAACTGTGCTGGAGTGGGCCATCCCCCTCCCCTGTCTTATTCTGAAAAAAAACCTAAGGCTTGAAGGGGCAATCCTGTTATAGTTGCCTAGCAACCCCCACAGTGGCCACTAAGAGGGCAATCATTTCCTATTGATATGGATGCTGCTTCTATTATTTTGAGGAGTCAACTCCCAGAGAGAGAGAGAGATTTCAAATTTTTCTGCAAACCGGAGGCTTTTGCAGGTTTGAGGAAAGATCTCTGTTGTCTGTTCATGGCCCCATTCTCTGGATTTCAGCAAGCACAGATGGGACCACATTGAGAATTCATACATACAAGTGGGGATCCCAAGAAACTTGCAGTGGGGCAATCCCCCACCTTTGCTTCCTTCTCTCCCATCTTCCCCTTTCTTTCTCTCCCCAAGCAAATCCCTCATTTTTTTTCTTTCCAACTCTCCACCAAGTCAGTCCCTCCTTCTTTTCTTTCCTTTTCTCTCCCTCAAACCTAATCCCACTTCCTTCTCTCTCCCCTGAGCCAATGCCCTATATTTCCCTTTCTCTGTATCTCTCCTCCCAAGCCAATCCCCCCTTCTTTTCTCTCCCCCCCGTCTTTTCCTCTACCCAGCAGTGGTGGTAGTGCCTAGGAGCAGCTCCAAGCAAGGAGCAACTCTTGTTGGTGGCCAGGTCCTCAGCAACTCCTGGTGTCTACTGAAGTCAGGCCAAAATTGTCTCCCAGCATTCTCCACTGTTGCAGCTGTGTCTGGGGTCTCTGCAGATATTTCACACTGCCAAAACTGCCACATTCCCCATGGCCACAGCCTGGCCCAGAGCAACTCCCAGTATTCCCTGCTGCTGTGGCCAGACCCAGAGTGGCACCCAACATCCCCCACCCCTGCAGCTGGACCTGGATTGGCTCCAAAGGAGGAGCAGCAGCCGGATCGTGAATGGTAAATTGCATTGTCTGTGCATGTCTGGCCCTTCTAGGACCCGGACTCGCGGCTCACCACGCTCCTGGCCTGCCTCCACCCTCCCCTTCTCTGATTTCACCTCAGAAGCGGAGTGGAGCGGGTGACGCCGCTGCGCTGCTGCCTCTTCTCCGCTTCACTGTAGCTGCTCCTCCGAGATGGGCTCAGCCTGAGCCCATCTTGGAGGAGCAGTTATGGTGAAGCGCAGAAGAGGCGGCAGCCACGCAGCGGCGTCGCCCGCTCCGCTCCGCCTCTGAGGTGAAATCAGAGAAGCGGAGGGTGGAGGGAAGGAAGACATTTAAAAAGGTGTGTCGTCCCTTGAAATGCTATGGCCAAAACTCCTGTTGGGGTTCAGTGATGCTTGTCACACCCTTGCTCCTAGCTCCACTCCAGTGTCTCCTGGCTCCACCCCCAAAGTCTCCTGGCTCCACCCCCAAAGTCCCCAGAGATTTCTTTAATTGGACTTGGCAACCCTATTTAGGGTGGAATAGAAATCTGAATCTGGGTCTCCTAGATCAACACCCTAACCACTACTATGGATGGGCACAAACCATGAAGTACAGTTCATCATGAATGTTGGGTGGTTTGTGGTTAGTGAAGTGATGTTCTAGGGAAAGGTGCCAGCATGAACATTTCATGAAGTTTTGTGCTGTTCATTGCAGTTCGAAGCAGGTCATGAATGGATACATTTTCAGACAGTCTCTGCAAAACATCAAAGCAACAGGTGGCGAAGAATTCTCCAGCCTTGGAATAAGAGCCCTCCAAAGCTTAACAAATACTGCTGGCTGCTAATAACAGAGTTCCCATTCCGTTCTATGGGATCAGAATGATGTGTGTGTGTATTGATCTATCAATCTGTCTTTATGTTGGCTGTTGGTAGTTACAAAGAGAGGCAGGGAGCCTGTTAAAAGCAGAGCACATTCCCTCCTGATTGAGAACTCCTCTCCCCTGCTGTGATTTAAGTGCAAAGTGAACTTATCTATCTATCTATCTATCTATCTATCTATCTATCTATCTATCTATCTATCTATCTATCTATCTATCTATCTATCATCTATCTATCTATCTATCTATCTATCTATCTATCTATCTATCTATCTATCTATCATCTATCTATCATCTATCTATCTATCTATCTATCTATCTATCTATCTATCTATCTATCTATCTATCTATCTATCTATCTATCTGATTTATATCCCGCCCTTCCCTGACAGGCTCAGGGCGGCTAACAACAGTTTAAAAACATTAGCAATCTACAAACATATAAAAATTAAATACATTAAAAACATTTCCATACATATTAAAAATCCAAGATGGCCAACTTCTGATTTCCATTATATTAGTTCGGTGAGATTGCTGGTGCTGAGGGTAATAGCCACTCCCCCTAACCATTAAAGGCGAGTTTGAATAGTTCCGTCTTACAGGCCTTGTAGAACTGCGGCAGGTCCTGCAGGGCCCTGATTTTTCGGGGAGGGCATTCCACAAAGTGGGGGCTATTACCGAGAACACTCTGGCTCTAGTGCTGGTCAATCGAGCTTCTTTCGGGCTCTCACACTGAGCAGATGGGCTTAGCTACTGGGTGCCTCAGCTGAGGACCCACATCCTCCTGATTGTGAACTCCTCTCCCCTGGTGGGGTTTGGGAATGTTAGATAGATTCAGGGTTCTAAGCCACCCTGTTTCCTTGCTCATGGCAAGCAGAGGGGCTTAACTACAGGGTACCTCAGCTGAAGGCCCATATTTTATGCTCTTTATACTCTTCCACCCCTCCTGATTGTGAACACTTTAGTGACATGAGGCTGAAAGTGGGTGGAAAGATGTCCTCCAACCACTTGTACCATGGGCCCCTGAGAGCCAGTTTGGTGTAGTAGTTAAGTGAACTTTTACCTGGAAGAGCCAGGTTTGATTCCCCACTCCTTCACATGCACATGCTGATATGACCTTGGGTCATCCATAAGTTCTCCCAAAGATGTTCTGCTCAAGAGCAGTTCTGGGAGAGCTCTCTCAGTCCCACTTACTTCACAGGCAATGTTCCCTCTAAGCTGAGTTAGTGTGAGCTAGCTCACAAGTTTTTAGCCTCCAGCTCACACATTTTTGTCTCAGCTCAGGAAAAATGGCCCTAGACCAAACTAATTTATGCAGTAGCTCACAACTTTAATGCCAGTAGCTCACAAAATAGAATTTTTGCTCACAAGGCTCCACGGCTTAGAGGGAACATTGCTCACAGGGTGTCTGTTGTGGGGAGGGGAAGGGAAAGGACACTGCAAGCCTCTCTGAGACTCCTTCTGGTAGTGAAGGGTGGGGTATAAATCCAATCTCCTTCTCCTCCTCTTCTTCTTCCTGCCAGCCCACTGGAGTCTGCTCTAGCAGGGCACCACCAGGCATCTCAGAACCTCCTTTCCCTGATCTGTTCCTGAAGCTCTCCACAGAGGCAAAAGAGTAGTTAGCTCTACCCAGAGTTGCTACCACTCTTTTGAGAAAAGGACTCTGATAGCAGTGATTCAGAAGTTCATGGCAGTTAATGGTTCATTTCTTAGTTCATGCTATCCCTAACCATTACATCATGCTGCCTGATCCTTGCATGAATTTCTATGAGTAATGATCTGCCAGTAACAACCAGTTCATTACACTAGAAATCCACTTTTAAATTATGGTTTCTCCCTCAGTAACATCATTGGGTTTATTGTGTGCATTTGTGCTGATAGTTCAGTGGAGAAAGCCCAAACCTACCTGGACCTCTATTGCAGGGGAAAGTATAGTTTTAAAAGGTCAGTTGTAATATGCAACACTATGCAGGTGTTCCATATTTGGGCAATTTGTCACCTGTGTGGGTGTCTTCGCTCACATATTGGCAGCACAATTTAATCTCAATGCTTGTGATTTTTTAGTTCTCTCTAGAAGACTGAAATTGAGAGACTCATGAATGAAACATCTAGCTCCCGTGATTGCAAAAAAGGAGGGTAGGGGGAAATGAAAATGTCTACAATGTGTTCTGTATGCCTACAATAGCAAATAAAACCCACAAAGTTCATAAACTTAGAAAAAGTACTCTTGGTTGTTCTTAAAGATACCATGATCTTTCATCACATACGAGCACCGACACTTGTTTCTTAATAGTACATGAAAGCCAAGGCCATAGCCAGTGGGGGGCACAGGGGTGGTGCCCCCTATAGAATCTGCAGCACCCCACCCAATCTTCCCTTTCACTGAAAGGAAAGATTAGGGGAGATTGGGTGGGGTTGCTGCAGATTTTAAGGGGGCACCAGCCTTCTGCCCCCCCCCCAATGGCTACAGCCCTGATGGAATCTATAATTTGACATGGGATGCAATTACAAAATATTTGAAGCTACAAAATACTTTTAACCCCCTTTCCATGGAATGAACAGAAGGAAGGATTGTCATCAATATAAAGCTTTCTTATTTTAACAGCAACATCTTGACACTTCCAACTTGGTACATAATGTTACCAAGGTTGATGGAAATCCTCAATATGGATCATGCACATCTTTCCCAAAAAGTTTTTCTACAGTTCAGAATGTAAATGAAGGAGGGTTGCTGTGGCATGGTGACACTTCTCAGAAAAGCTGGAAGAAACACCACATCATTATAGGACTCACTGGACCATAGAGTTTCCACTGATTCCTAGAGTGATGTGATGCCACTTCACTTTCAGGTTTTCCCTGGTAGGGATGTCATGCCATGTGTAGTGCTATTTTTTAAAAACATTTTTTCCAGCCATTGCTGGATGGGGACTCATAATGGAAGACCTGGAAACCCTGAAACCAAATGTGTAAACATGCACATTTCAGCACTGAGCCCTGGGACATGTGGTTTTCCAGAGCAGCAGGGGCAGCAGGTTCCCTGGAAACTATTATTTATTTATTAATTATTAGATTTCTATTCCACCCATTTCAAAGGCTCAGGGCAAATTACAACAATAAAACAACAACTGCATATAAAAATGCATAATATATAAAATAATAAAACCAGACACTAGTAATTCATAAATAAAAAAATATAGAGAAGTAAATGGATTGATGAGTTCCAGGAGGGCCAACAGGACAAGATCAGAAGAAGGCCTCCCTGAACAAAACATTCCACCTGGATAGGGCCAAGGTGGAAAAAGCCCTTGTCCTAGTGGTAACCAAGCAGACCTCTCGAGGACCTGGCACCATGAACAAGTTGTGTGATAATAAGTGCAATGTATGAAGGGAATAACAGTGAGAGAGTCAGTCCCTCAGATATAACAGTCCTAAACCATTAGGACTTTAAATGTGAGTACCAGCACAGCCTCTCTCAGGGAGCCTCCTACTATCATGACAAGATTTAACCAGTGAAGATGGGTGGGCATCTAAGGGGAAGGTCATTGGTTTGACAGCCACCATACTGTCTTCATCTGTCAGGGATTCTGTCTTCATCTGTCAGGTAAAGTAGTGAAAGTGGTCCAAGAGAGGAAGCCCTTGGCACATTTCCTGTATAAAAACTGGTAGTGATCACTGGGCAGAGTTCAGATAATAGGCAATTCCCTATCATTTTGGGAGTCTACATTAGGTGACATCAAGGACCAAACTTTTCTAAATAATTGTGCTGGGCATGAAGTAACAAGTGATGTAGGTGGAGAAATAAGATATGCCCTAAATTGGGCTCTAGTGTTTACATCACTTTGTCCTAGGTTTGCCACCAGATCTGCTCAACTCATCTGTGCAACTTTTTCATATCTCTCAGCCCTGAATAAAATGAAGTTTTATTCAGGGCACACTTCCTCAATGTGCACGAAAGCTCATACCTTGACTAAAACTTAGTTGGTCTTAAAGGTACCAGTGGACTCAAACTGCGTTCTGCTGCTTCAGACCAACACGACTGCCCACCAGGATCCATAAGAATTCTGAAACACCTAGGCACAAAATAAAGAGAAATTAAGTGGAATAGAGGACTCTGGAGCAGGTGAATTATTAGAAGAATAAGGAGGAGATAGAAGGAGCTCTCACTAAAGTTTTTGAGTTTCAAAACCTCTCTGTGACAAGCCTGTGTGCAATCCCAGCACTAGGGGTTCTGCCACCCCAGGCAGAACCTTCTGCCACCTCCCCCCCCCCCCCACAGACTCTACTTGCACACGTGAAGCACATGGGGTGCAATGACATCACGCAGAAGTGACATCATCATGACAGCATGCAGCGCACCACCTGCTCAGCCCTCTCCCACTTCAGAGGGAGCTGAGTAGGGGCCGTATCCTTTCTTCACTCTGAGCAATCGGGGCCGGGGTGTGGGAATAGGTGAGGTAGGGGGACACCTGGGGTGCAACTTCACAAGGGGGTGAGGGTGGGCACCCCTCCCTGTCCCCACTCGTACTGGCCCTGATACTCTGCAGCCTTCTTTCTTCACTAGGAGCAAAGAAAAAAATGCTCTGGGCACCTCTTGTCTAGCCATCTCCTGCTTCAGAGGGAGCTGAGCAGGG
Organism: Heteronotia binoei; assembly: GCF_032191835.1. Taxonomy (NCBI): domain Eukaryota; kingdom Metazoa; phylum Chordata; class Lepidosauria; order Squamata; family Gekkonidae; genus Heteronotia; species Heteronotia binoei. The sequence goes on along the minus strand of NC_083228.1, from coordinate 46,898,770 downwards.
ACTGTGTCCTCCTTTCTTCACTCCTAGTGAAGGAAGAAGGACACAGAGTATTGGGGTCAGTGTGAGTGGTGTGCCCCTGCCCCCACCCCTGCGGCGAGGTGGTGCCCCAGGTGGCCACCTACCTTGCCTACTCCCACACACTGGCCTTGCCTGTGTGTGCACAGTAACCCATGTGAGACTGCACAGGTGACCATTTAATGAACAATAGTTATAGGTAAGCGCAACCCTGTTCTACTGTGTGCAGTCTCGGGAACTCCAACTGTGTTCCTGTGAATGGGCATGTATTCCAGTTTGGTCCCAACTTCACATTACACTAGCCTGAGCACAAGGAAGATCAATTTCCTTGTACTGCCCCTCAGTTATACCAGCAGCTGGGATTGGTTCTGCAGTCAGCTTAAAGGGATACTGCCAACACAAGAGATAATCAAGTGGTTGTTTGACAAAGTGATGAGGTTCCTTGTACAGGTTTAGAAACACTGAGACCTAGATTGTGGTGAAATCAGCACTAACTTTGTTGAGGAGAATAATTAGCGCTCTAGCAGTCATGGGGAAGGTGGCACAGTATCTTCAGATCTCAGAAGCTAAGCAAGGTTGGTACTTGGAAGGGAGACCACCAAGGAAGACTCTGCAGAGGAAGGCAGTAGCAAACCACATCAGCTTCTCAGTTACCTAGAAAGCCCCTTCTGACACTTCACATACACACACACACACAAGTAGTCACAAGGGCAGCCCGATGCCCCATGACGCCCTAGGCAGACTCGCTGCCTGGCACCCCCCAAGCACCCCCAAGCCTCCCCCCTCCCCGCCGCACCTCCTCTTCCTCCCTCCCTTCAGACCCTTTCCCACCTACTCGTGCCAATTTCAACGCCGGAACCGGCTCTAGCATCGTATTCTGGCTCTCTAAAGCCCCTCCTCTCTGACTGAACAATCGAGTCGTGGGTAACACCACACTGTGGGGCTGGGATGCACTCACCATCTCTCAGGAACAGCAACCTGAAAGGGCGACCCCCGCTGCTTCCTTTCCCATCCAGGAAGTGGGAAGGGGAGGAGTCAGCAGCAGTGGGGGTCACCCTTTCAGGACACTGTTCCTGAGAGATGGTGAGTGCTTCCCGGCCCTGCGGTGCAGTTTTACCTGTGATTCGATTGTTCGGCCAGGGAGGGGGGGCTTTAGAGAGCCGGAAAATGGTACTAGAGTTGGTTCTGGCATTGAAATTGGAACGGGGTGGGTGGGAAAGAGTCCGAAGGGAGAGAGGAGGAGGAGGCGCAGTGGGGAGGGGGGAGGTGCGGGCGCTGCAGAGCCATGGTGGGGAGGGGGAGGCATGGAGTCGTGGAGCTGTGGAGGGGAGGTGAAGGGAGAAAAGGGAATGAAGGGGCTGGTGGTGGCAGCAGTGGTGGCGGGCGGCAGTAGCGGCGGGGGGTGGGGGAAGCAGGCAAACTAGATGCTTGCCTGGGGCACCGGGTGGGGGGTCGGGGAGCCTCCTAGCCCCCACCCTCCTAGCACCCTAGGCAATCGCCTAGTTTGCCTACTGGGAGAGCTGGCCCTGAGTAGTCATGATGATATCAAGCATAGCTATAACCCAATACTATAACATCTGTGTTGAGGTACAAATATTCAAAGCAGCCACACAACACATTGTCTAATTATTATCACTCAAGGAGAGGGAGGCAAGAAAATAAAAGACAGAGAGTAGGGATTTCAAGCCCCACATTTGTACAGGTTCTGAACAGAGCTCCTAATTGTCAGGCAAGAAAGGGTTCCAAATACCTTATCGGTATTTGAGGGGTATTTATTCAGCCAAATACAGACTGTACAATCTGAGTTGGCTACTGAAATAACTATGCCTGATTAAAAGGTGATATTATTTCACTTTTATTCAGGCGTGGCTAGAAAGCATTTAAAGAGACTGTGGACTCTTTAAATGCCTTCTGTATTCTTTTGCCAAGTTATGCCACCACAGCAGCGTGACTCAACGAGAGAACTCAGAAGGCATTTAGAGCCTTCTAAGCTTGGCAGGTCATGCCACCATGGTGGCATGACTCAGCAAGAGAACTCAAAAGGCTTTAAATGCCTTTTGAACTCCATTATACCTAATGGAGACAGTCCTCATAGGGTATAATGGAGCTGAATAAATTTGGATTTCCTGAATATATACATGAATCCTAATGCAATACTGATATTGGGATTTGGGAATACCAATTTTTTTTAGGTCCAATAGGCCCTAATTGGAAAAATACTGAATGTTTTTTTGCACATACCTAGCTCCAACCTCAGCAGCCAATAACCAATAATAAACTAAAGAGAAAAACAAACTAAGGGTGGGCAATGCAGGACCCACACAAGGTAAGACTAAATATGGTTAAGTTAAATATTTGGAATATGCAGCAGATGCAACCAGAAATACACTGAGCACAATT